>NC_069713.1:23949733-24079733 GCF_027358585.1 Pangasianodon hypophthalmus
AGCTGTCTACGGAAAGCGTCGTCCACACAGTGAAGCTTCTCAACCGCTGCCCTAAATAGAAACAATTGATAACAAGATGTCAGTACAGTACAAAGGTGATTACTATGTTTACTGTGTAACTGTCACTCATCTCTTTGCTCTTACTTGTGTGCTCGGGCAGTTTTATCCCTTTCTTCCAGTAGCGCTTTCTCTTTAGCATCGAATCCCTCCTTCATACGCTTCACCTGGCACTCCAGTTTGGTCAGCAGGTCCGCTTTATCCTGCCATTTGCGACTCGAGGCACTGACGTGGTTTGAAGAAAGCAGTTTCTGTTTGTGCTATTGTCATAGTATGGCCATTGAAATTGATAGGTGAAGCTAACCAAAGTTGAAAAATAACATCACTGGTTAATCACGACAATCCAGTAAGTAATTTTCGGTAACATCGCAAAGCAAAACACAACAGGAAATGGTGACTTAAGTTCCACTTAAGGGCTTGTTATACTTTTCTGAGAGCTATCCAAAATAAACTTCAGAAAGCACAGAGTTTTAATAGTCTTGTCTTTCAGTGCAGTAGGAGGATCTTAGCTATTCGTGCAACAAGGGCATGGGTAGTAAACAGCATGGCATGACATGTGAAAGCACACATTTTACTGTTGTTCATTCAAATGAAATGATAGCACTTTGACTGAGATGAGGATGTTGCCATTTTTGCCATGACCTCATCTGAGGAAAATTATACAGAGTTGCATTGTTAAATGAAAAAGGTTTATTTGAAAGCATGATTCAAGACTTTTAAAGGGTCTTTTCTCAGAGCTTGATTCAAGCGGAACACTTGTAGGATTCTTCTCCAACTTGACTGCTATTACAATTTAAAGGTGAAGGGGCAAGCTAATTTTAAAATGTAAGTAGAGGGTTTGCTTGGCTTCATTCCTACTGTGAGCTGTTCACAATATGGGCATTATGTCTAACTAGAAACCCTACAAAATACAATATTCATGTTATTAATTGAGACATACACATTCTACTTTGCACAAAAATGTGTTCAAATGGTGTTCAAATTGAAGCTGAGTTGTGAGTCTTGTTATTTTGTCCAATCAATTTTGAAACTTTGTGACTTGAGTTTGACAGAAGTCCAAGTCATCTAACTGGAATAAAGGTAATTAATATACTGCTGACCAGTTCTAGCTGTAGGATAGCTGGATACTACGGTAACTCACTGAAAAATAATATAAAGGATCATTACCCTGAATGAATATTATACAAAAAATTGCATTCAAATGGTAATTTAAAGGCTCACTAAATATAGTTTGGAAAATGCCTCTTCTATATAATTTACAAAACCTGATCAAAGTCATATGGCAGTCTGCAGTACATTCTCAAAAAGAAATAAAAACGTCTCGTAATACCTTATTGACAAAAAAACTGTATGCATATTACAGTGCCGAAGGAATGGAAATATAAAAGCTCACATCAGTTTATGCTGGATTCCTCTTTTTAGAGCACATTTACAGAACAAGTCAGTGGTAATATCCTGTTAGGTTCAGGTAGCTAGCAACGAATCCATTAAGTAAAACCAATATAAAGAGACACAAAAAAAAATAAAGGGGAGGGAAGGATCAGTTTGTAGACAAATAAGATAGTGTGTAATTGATGCTGAATTAAAATTTCTAAAAAGAAATGACTGGTGTAGCAATATGTCGCTAACCTGTCTGTGATGTGACATATGCTGCCTTTAAAGTAAACCCATCACGGTTTACTTATAAGCATGTTTATAGTTATAAGATCGTGGCCCTCTAAGACAAAGTCTTCGGTTTCAGTCACACCAAATATGACACTCTAGTACTACGTCAACTGGACTTTGCATGTTTCACAATTGGCATAAAGTTGGCTGAAATTAGTACGCAGTCAAGCCGTGTACATTTATTAAAAATGTCACCTGTTGTCTCAGTTATCTATAGAACCCACGATAAATTAGGTAATATGAAGTTAGAATACTAGATCATTTGAGTACCTGTAAGCGTCTTTGAGCTCATCAATCTCAGCCTCCTTGTCAAGGAGCTGTTGCTTGAGCTCATCTTTTCTGAGGCTGAGTTTGTCCACGGCATCTCGGAGCTCTGCTGCTGAGGACATCTCACCCTCCAGCTCCTTCTGGAACTTTCTCTGAATCTGCAGGTTCTCCTCGCGCAGAGCACGTAGCTGCTCATCCCTTTCCTGCACTGCCTAATATGGTAACAACAAGCTGATGCAGTTTCTGAACACAGGGCACACTGAAGACAGATCACACTGAACTTCTTAACAGCAGAAGTGTATTCACCTCTTTTAGCTTCCGGATTGTCTCTGTTTGATCATCCACTATCTTCGTTTTGATCTTTAGTGAGTCGTTGTCTCTCTGATTCTGTTTCTTCTGGGACTCCAGCTCAGTAGTCAGGACCTCAATTTTGGCCTCCAAGCGACCTCGATCCTGTGCAAGAGACGCTCCTAAAGCAAAACGTCATCAGTACTTTACACTTTAACAAACTGTAGAACTTGTTTTGACTTGATGTCAAATCATTCCTCAGTGCAACAATAAACTTACTAATTTCACAAACCTTTGGATGAAACAACAAAATGACTAGCACAACTGATGTTTGCTAGTTGTGATGAAAAAGTGCCCATAAAGGCCTATAAAAAGGTTGATAGATGGTGGATCCTGTGGTAGATTGGAAGGTTTTGTGTACAAATCCCCTAATGGCCGAAACCCATAAGGCCCACTATTGGGCCCAAGAGCAAAACTCTTAATTCCCATGAGCTCAGCTATTTGCTTGTATAGAATTATTCATTTCTTGTAAATTGCTTTTGATAATAGCATCTGACAAATGACTACAACAAACCTAAGTTCATAAGAAAGATCAAAATAATAATATAGAGAGTAAACTATGTTAAAAGCAATTCTAAGCTCGGTAGTGAGCGTGCTGGGTACCTTGCTGGGCGAGCTCCTGCCCCCAGAGCCTTCTCTCCGCTCGGAGTCCTTCTATCACAGTCTCCTGTGCACTGAGCTGAGAAAGCAGCTTGGATTTGTCCTTCTTCAGAAGTTCGAGTTGCACACTTAGACGCCTGTCCTCCTCTGCTCCTGCCTCCAGAGTCCGCACTCGTGCCTAAAGCACACAACCGCATTTTTCTCTAATCCAGCTCTACGTTTTATTATTTTGCTTTCTCTAACTTTATCTACTGAACTCATGAGGGGTCTCTTAAAGAGGAACTCCAGCAAATTGTAGGAGCATTTTTCCAAAGTTGTGTTATCTATTACTTGATCATTTCTGTCTTTAAACAAAAGTAATTTTCAGTTGCTAGCTATATTAGTTAAAATTTGGGGGTTGGCCCCCAACAGTCAATAATCCATAATGACAAAGGAAAAACATGTTTTTAGAAAATGTAGTATTTAGACCCTTGCCTAAGGCGCTCCAAATTGAACTCAAGTGTTCCCTCTTTGCTTCATTATCTTGAGATGTCTCTAACTTTCTTGATCAGACTACTCCAGATCACACTACAGCATTTCAGTGTAACTGTGGTCAGGGCTGATGTTCTTCCATTTTTGTAAAATATTAGCCTGATAATGGATTGATTGAGGCCCAGGTCTTTAGAAATTCTCTTGTCCTTTCTAGTATTATAAACTCCAGCAACTTTTCTTCAAAAGTCTGAAATCTTCTGCTCCATATTTTCCTTGAACAAAATTCTCTTGAGGGGATCAGGTAACCAAAACTGTGTTTTAAAAGGGCAGAGCAGGTCAAACCCCCATTTTATAAAGTTTTACATGTTTTGGGGTTTTTTTTCTGACAAGTAAGCTGTTAAAATGATACAGCTGCTTTCCATAATTGAACCAGGTATGTACCTGGCCGTTCTCAAAGCA
The DNA here is from genome assembly GCF_027358585.1 of Pangasianodon hypophthalmus. Lineage (NCBI taxonomy): Eukaryota > Metazoa > Chordata > Actinopteri > Siluriformes > Pangasiidae > Pangasianodon > Pangasianodon hypophthalmus. Next base: position 23,953,601 of record NC_069713.1, read on the forward strand.
TTTGTATTGTGTTATAAATTGATGAAATCCTTACTTTTAATTCTGTTACAGCATCACGTTTGGATTTGATGAGGTCAGCTATGCGAGTTTTCTGCTCCTTCACCATAGCTGTGAGCTCCTGCACCAGAGAGCGTGACTGCTTCTCTCTCTGTTGAGACGCAGTCAAAGCTACCTTCACCTCGGAAAGCTCAGCAGACACCTGCTCAAAGCCCTCTTTCACCTGATCCCATGCAAAGGATCACACAAACATATACACACAATCATGGATGAGACATAACAGACTAAGTGACATGCTTCGGTTTATCAGTATATTTGACAGGTATTGTAGTTAACTGGACTACAAGTGAAATAATACCAGTGGTTAAAGTCTAAAGATAGCAATGGGATATTTTAGATCCCATGAATGCTAGAGAGCTACTGTTGGGCTCTTAAATGAGGACACTTCCAACTGCTCTGTCCTTGCATTGGATCCCGTCTTAATTGTCGCTTCAGAAAAAAATGTAAAGTATAAACGAATAATATTAAAAAATGATATACACTCACCGGTCACCGGTACAGCTGCACATTCATGCAGTTATCTAATCAGCCAATCATGCGGCAGAAGCACCATGCATAAAATCATGCAGATACAGCCTCAGATTCCTGTTTTTGGCTGACAGGAGAGGAACCCAATGTGACCTTCTGCTGTTGTAGCTCATCCACCGCAAGGTTCAATGTTTTGTGCATGCTGAGATGCTTTTCTGCTCACCACGGTTGTAAAGAGTGATTATATGAGTTACTATATCCTTCTTGGAAGCTCAAACCAATCTGGCCATTTTCCTCTGACCTCTCTTATCAACAAGGCGCTTCCACCCACAGAACTATCGCTCACTCGATGTTTTTTTTTGCACCATTCTGCGTAAGCTCTAGTGTGTGAAAATCCCAAGAGATCATCAGCTTCTGAAATACTCAAACCACCCCACCTGGCACCAACAACCATGCCACGGTCAAAGTCACAAAGATCACGTTTTTCCCCATTCTGATGTTTGATGTGAACATTAGGTTTTGACCTGTATCTGTATGATTTCTTCTGCATTGCGCTGCTGCCACATGTTTGGCTGATTAGATAACTGCATGAATGTACAGGTGTTCCTAATGAAGTGGACAGTGAGTGTATATAATAATATAAAAATAAATATGAGGTCATTTTCTAAGATATTTTGAAAATAAAACTCCCTGCCCTCAAGGACGGGCAAAAAAGGACTATTCAGAATCGAAAAAAAATTAAGCAACAGCAATAAAGCTCCCCACACACACAGATACTGTTTACCTACAGCATATTCATAGAGATTCAAATCTCAGTGCACCTTAATGATACTGCACAAAAATGCTCATTTAGAATTACACAGCTGTTCAGGAGAATTGTTATTCAGTTTATGACCAATCCTCTATCAGCTAACCAAAGTATGTCAAAACATCCTTTAGCGTTGCCAGGAATACAATGAATGATATCAATAGAAGTTTATTTAAATAAATCTATAACCTCATATGAATAATGAATTAAACTCAAAGGCTGCCCTAGACTCTACCTCAGAGAAGCGATTGGCTTCGATGGTGAGAGCCATGCGGAACTCATCCTCCAAGGTGGCATACTGTTGCCGGGCATCAACCAGTTTCTGCTCCATCTCACTGTGTCTCTGAGTGTGTCTCTGCTCCACAGCCCCCACTTCCTTCGCCACAGCTTCACGAAACTCAGCACCACCTGGAATGAGCCGTGAAGCCAGCTCCTTCCTGAACCACACGTTAAGTCAAGCCAACTTTATCATTATACTGGTGATACAGACAATACAGGAGTTACACACACAGGCCTACACATTGTGGCAATAAAACAATGTACAAAACTACACTGGTTCACCAGACAAGCAGATATATGTAAATGAAAAACTAGCTAAATCAGAAATAAGTAAGGCAACACATTCATTCACATCTTAGGCCTTAAAAAATGTAAAGAAAAAGTACAAAAAATAAATAACTCAAGGCCTTCACCTCCCGCTGATGTCCGTGTCAAACACCAGCCTAGTCTCCCTGATCTAGCCATGCTTTTTAGAAAGTGCACAGTAGCAAGTTTGGAAACAAGATGATGGAATACACACCTGTGCGCTTCCTCTCTGGAGGTCAGCAGCTCTTGCAGTTGCTGTAGCTTATCTTTATGCTGCCGCACAGATGCTCTGAGTATTTCCACCTCTCTCTTTAGAACAGCGCATTTGTTCTCCAGCTCTTGCTTTGTCTTCATCTGAATAGAGAAAAGGAGTTCATATACTGTGAAGTACTCACTCAAGAATCTTAGGGTGACATCTTAGACATCTTCGGGTGCTGGACAAAAACACCCTAACACTGGCTAAGGTAGACATGTCGGCATATCGATAAAGAGAAAATATAGTAAAAGCTGATGGAACCAAACCTTTTGGGTTAACACACAGTTTCAAGGAGGTGTTCAATCATTCCATGGCAGTTTAGTTTAATCAAAAACCACATAACAGAATCAACATTTTGTCTATGGGTCCCATTTAGACAGAAACTGCTTTGGATAGGTTTAGCAGCAGTATTACCTCCTCCACCTGCTGCCTGGCCCTGAGGGCCTCTTGTTGTGAAACACCCTCCTGCAAACTGTGCAGTGCATCCTTGTATTGTGCCTCATGGCTGCGCTGCTGCTCCAGCTGTTGTGCTGCATTTGCACACCGTTCCTCCAGCTCCTCCACTCGAGCCTGTAGTGCCGTCCGCTCTGAGCGCTCCTTCATCAACAACTCCTTCAGCCTGAGTGCAAGCAAGGCAGTGGTTATGGTGGTAAATAACATTTGTTAGATCAAATTTTTCCTCATTATGTTAAAGGAATGTTTACTTAGAGCAAACTCTACACAGATGTTTACGAATCTGAAAGCAGAAAAGTATGTTTTGGCAGGTCCCATGATACATCATCCATACAAGACCTTTTCTATTGAATCTGTTATCCAATTACTGAAAAACTGTGAAAGTGTAGAAATAAAGCTGACCTTGTGGTGATAGTAGCCTGTAAATTTTAACGAACTCCCAAAAAAGATGGAAAACCAAGGTTTTCTATTGGTCTGCTGGTTAATCTGTTTCATTAAAATTGTGTTCTTTCATGTTATGATGTTATGAGCAGACAGCCTGCTATAACATTTGTGTTAGCGTTCATTTTTCTGGTCCCTTTTGAGAAGCATAGTTTTGAAACTGAGATGTAACCTGTAACACTCAGGCATACGAGCCTACATTTGGCTTACATCTGGCTTTACAAAGTCATAGGCTACACTACTTCTCGTTCCCTGTTTGGAAAAGTGGAAAATTGCTTATAGTCGTCACCTATCAGTTGTGTGCAAGGCCAGACTCTGGAGTTCTTTCTCCTCTGTGGTCCATGTTTGCAGCTCCTTCACCTGCTCTGTAAGCTTCTTCACAGCCTGCTCTGCCTTCCAGCGCCGTTCCCGCTCCTGATCCCGCTCCTCCACTATCACCTACACGCATACACAAAATCACAGCTTTTCACTTCAAAAGTTCATTTACATTGCTGACAATTTTGGAATTGTTAAAGAACACTATGAATTGCCCACACCAGTCTGCATACCCTGTAGGTCTCCTGCTGTGTGTGATTGGAGTTTTTGTCTGGAGTGGCCTGGCATGTTCTGAGGCCTTTCTTTGTTGTTTCTGTCACCCTCACAGTTTGGACTGCTGCCTTCTGCCCAGAGCCAGCGGTAAGCTTTAAACTCCTGTGCTTTTGTGCGCTTGCTTCACTGCAGTGAATACAGACATCATTTCAAACAAATGCATCATATTAACGGCCACAAAACCCAAACATGGCCTAGTAAGGATGCTTTCACAAACAAAACAAAAGCTCCAAACCTCATTTGTCCATACAGTATAAAACATATAGAACTGTTAACAGTTAACAACAGTTAGTTCCAGTCCACTAACTTCACTGCACAAGTGGTGCTCCATTTGCTGATATTTAGTATAACAGCGCCGGCATCTTTCACAGTTTATATCACTCTGCTAGTCTGTGCTCACTATATAAAATTCCAATTCTAGCAGTAGAAACTGTTACTACACTTACTACAGTCTGTCAATCAGTCCGTGCATTGGCATGGCAACACGCAAAGCTCTATCCAACTGCGGATTCTTTGGGACCTTTTTCCGTGGAAGGAGCAAAAATAAACAAAATATTTCGCCATATATAATATTATTATTATTATATTATTAATATTAATTTCTTCTTAATGTATAAAAACAATATCACATTCGTAATCATGCTGTTGTATTGAATATCAGTCAGCTACGTTTTCCTGCGGCTTCGTGATTATGGCCAAATCACAGCTGTGCCGATATTCAGTACAACAGCACTCTTGTTCATCAGATATTACTTAATTACAGAAGACTGTGGAAGCTTGACTAAACTTAACCTTTCAATTTAATTCCAGATATATTTTATTTGAGGAATAAGATTTTAACAATGATGCTGAGGTAAGGAGAAATGTGTTTTCACAAACCCAATAAATCATTAGTAAAATGCAGGAAGAGTGCAAGTGTCACTATGTTTGCTTCAATGAAGCCAAATGAGCTGGAGGTGAACATGTGAAGTGTAATTTTTCATATTTTAGGGGAATCTCAAAATGGGAGGAGGATAATTACTTGACTTGATTAATTACAGACTGAAATCAAAGCCTGTTTGTCGCTCTACAAAAGAACAAGTTTTTTTTGACTTTGAACTTTAATATACCATTTAACAGAACCATAAAGTTAATTCACGTGGACACATTGCATTTAAGACACCGGGCCTCATCTGTCAATTTTTTATTAAAGTTGTGGGTAAACGAACCTAACTACATTTTTTTTTTTTGCCAGATTTACAAAGGTTTCAGAAACACTGATTTTCTTTGTACTTGCATGCGTGTATTGATCACCCATAAAGTGAAAGCGCATTCCTGACACTGATCATTTGCATGTAGTGATGACCACAAAACTCCATAAAGGTTCAAGTGCACAGACGGCTGGGACGCTTGTATAAATGATTTAAAATAAGTAAATCTGTTCGTATCTAGCTTGATAAATGAGGCCCATTGATAGTAAACCTATAAGATCTAGCAACATCTTAAACGTGGGGTTTCAATGTGAATTGGAAATGCACACATATGAAACTGATAAAACCTCATTTGTGTACCACAAGTGATGATTTTTCTAATGAATTACACCATAGCAAGCGCATGTTCCATGTGTGTAGCCAACTTTGGTCACCTTGTCATGTGCTGTTCAGAATATTCGCAAAGCAGTAGTTGATGGCAGTGCGCAACTGTTTGTTTTTTCTTCTACCAAAATTTCAGAAATAACCGTAACTTTAGAATTAAACCTTCAATTCTAGCTACAGTGGTGGTTACCTGTCAGAGTGTTTGCCTTTTACCAGCTTCTTAGCTGTTGTGATTTTGGGTCGTCGGACTCTTGAGTGCTGCAGATTCTCTTTTGCACTGTCATATTCACTCTCTGATGTGAGATCTGTGTCCCTTTTTGCCTTCCGTACCACAGACTGCAGTGCAGAGCTCGCTTTAGGGCCATCAGCAACCGGAGCCTGGGATAAGCAGAACTTCTTAGTACAGAAATAAAAAGCTCACACAATTTAAATGAACACTTATATAGGATCCTGTTGTACCTTCTGGAAGAGTTGGGACACCTGCTGCTCCAACTTTTTAATACGGAGCTCATTTATCTGGTTCCCTGTGGCTGAATCTCCTCTAATTGAGCACTCCTGCACTGGTGTTGCAGCAGGCGTGTTTAAAACTCTATTGCGATGCCGAAACTGTGTCAGAACCTCGTCAATCCGGGGAGTGGGGAGAGGAGCATCTGTCTGGATGGAGAAAAGAAACACCACAAGTGTACATTTACACTAAAAGTTTAACAGTATTAAAGAGTATCAATATAATAGGCTTACAAACCAATGTCACAGTTATCAGAATCTCATGGTAATTAGTTATTTGGTTAAAAAAAACTAATAGAATATTTTAACATGTCTCTATAGGTGGATCATTCTTGGCTTTTAATAGTTTGTTAAAATAATACAGAAATACAATTTTCTCTTTAAAATGTGTAGTATTACAGTAATTCTTCTTTGTGATATTACTTACACCTACTCCAGATTTCATTAACACAGTACCACATCATTCCAGCGTATCACCACACCCCAAACCTACATACAGGAAAAAATGTTCACCGGCTCGACACTGACGCTAGTGTCTGTTGAAATCAGAAACTCCAGAAAGTCCTCCAGGCCTGGGATGTCCATTGGGCTCTCATCCCCTGGTGCAGTGGCTTTTCCCAACCTGTCTTCTCCATCCAGAGTAGAGATTTGTTGCAGGGGCTGCAGCACCTTATCCCTGTAGCCTATGTAAAAATACCATGCATAACACAGGATAAACAGACCTTGCCAGGCGGAAAAAAAGTAACAGACATTCAAGTTGCACTACAAAGCCCGAGTCCATGTGTGTGAGCACTTATGCCACTGTTTCTATGATTATTTCTTTTTAAGCGTACATACACATGTGGAATACAGAAGGAATGACAGGCTGGAAATGCTGTGCAAGCCTTCAGTTACCCCAGTAGAGTTTGATGAACAGGTGTGAGACCCACTTTTTACTAATAATAGGAGAAAAGTACATTTGCAAACCTGGCAGACGGCAGACAGGATTATCGGCACCGTCCATACTGAGGGTGACATCTCTCAGATTGTGCAGTCCCACCATGCATTGCAGCAGATGGTTCATGTTGTCCAGTCGATTGCTATGAAGCTGGAGGTGTTTCAATTTGTATTCAGTCCCATGCAGATATAAGAGCCCTAAGGGGACACAGTAGTGTGCTTAAAACATCTGATGGTTCACTCATGACAAAACAGTTTCACATGTGAAATATCATAAAATACAGTGGAACCTGTTAACTTACCAGTGAGGTCATTTATTTGATTATAAGCCAAGTTAAGCCTTGTAAGGTTTACAAGTCCATTAAGACCTAAATAAAATAAATCTGGTCATGAGACATGACATTAAATATGACATTTCAATGTATCTGACATTCTTAATGTATCTGAAGTCCAATTTTTCTGACATACAAAGACTTGTAGGCATTGATGCATTGTTCTCTTTGGACTTTACCTTCCACCTTGGTGATGCTGTTGCAAGACAGGTTCAAGGTCCGCAATGAAGAAAGGGCACCAAGACCCTCGATACGTGCGATGTGATTTGAAGAAAGGTCCAGATGTCGTATATGCCATGCTGTCGTCAACCCTTCAATCTTTGACAGTCGATTACAGTGAAGGTTTAAAGATGTGATAGTGGGCTTCAGTGGAACCTCTAATAAACTATAGAGTAGAACAAATTCACGATGAAAAAAATAAAGGCATATATATATATATATATATATATATATATATATATATATATATATATATATATATATATACTTGACATTAAAGAAATGTACATTTAGAAGTAAAGAATGTTGAAAATTATAATTGCTGTGCAACGATCAGAGAAGAGAAGAGAAATACAAATACAGACAATAACAGTGAACACAATTTAACATGAAATTACCTTGAAATGTCTTTATCAATCAAACTAAGCTCTCCATCAGCCATGACCGTCTCATCACCTGCCTGAAATAACAGCTGACAACTTGATGATGTGCGTAAACAGACAACAACCATCAGTTCTGAGTGACCATAATATATATATATATATATATATATATATATATATATATATATATATATATATATATACACACACTATATTACCAAAAGTATTCAGTCACCCATCCAAATGATCAGAATCGGGTGTCCTAATCACTTGGCCTGGCCACAGGTGTATAAAATCAAGCACTTAGGCATGCAGACTGTTTTTACAAACATTTGTGAAAGAATGGGCCGCTCTCAGGAGCTCAGTGAATTCCAGCGTGGAACTGTCATAGGATGCCACCTGTGCAACAAATCCAGTCATGAAATTTCCTCGCTCCTAAATATTCCACGGTCAACTGTCAGCTTTATCATAACAAAATGGAAGAGTTTGGGAACAACAGCAACTCAGCCACGAAGTGGTAGGCCACGTAAACTGACGGAGAGGGGTCAGCGGATGCTGAAGCGCATAGTGCAAAGAGGTCGTCGACTTTCTTCACAGTCAATTGCTACAGAGCTCCAAACTTCATGTGACCTTCAGATTAGCCCAAGTACAGTACGCAGAGAGCTTCATGGAATGGGTTTCCATGGCCGAGCAGCTGCATCCAAGCCACACATCACCAAGTGCAATGCAAAGCGTCGGATGCAGTGGTGTAAAGCACGCCGCCACTGGACTCTAGAGCAGTGGAGACGCGTTCTCTGGAGTGATGAATCACGCTTTTCCATCTGGCAATCTGATGGACGAGTCTGGGTTTGGAGGTTGCCAGGAGAACGGTACATTTCGGACTGCATTGTGCCGAGTGTGAAATTTGGTGGAGGAGGAATTATGGTGTGGGGTTGTTTTTCAGGAGTTGGGCTTGGCCCCTTAGTTCCAGTGAAAGGAACTTTGAATGCTTCAGGATACCAAAACATTTTGGACAATTCCATGCTCCCAACCTTGTGGGAACAGTTTGGAGCGGGCCCCTTCCTCTTCCAACATGACTGTGCACCAGTGCACAAAGCAAGGTCCATAAAGACATGGATGACAGAGTCTGGTGTGGATGAACTTGACTGGCCTGCACAGAGTCCTGACCTGAACCCGATAGAACACCTTTGGGATGAATTAGAGCGGAGACTGAGAGCCAGGCCTTCTCGACCAACATCAGTGTGTGACCTCACCAATGCGCTTTTGGAAGAATAGTCAAAAATTCCTATAAACACACTCCTCAACCTTGTGGACAGCCTTCCCAGAAGAGTTGAAGCTGTAATAGCTGCAAAGGGTGGACCGACATCATATTGAACCCTATGGGTTAGGAATGGGATGGCACTTAAGTTCATATGTGAGTCAAGGCAGGTGACCGAATACTTTTGGTAATATAGTGTATATATACATATATATATATACATACATACATACATACATACATGTATGTATACATATATAAAAAATATATATTGTACATTGTAGGCACTGTGTGTCCTGACACCTTTCTATCATAGCCAGCATTAATTTTTTGAGCGATCTGTTCTACAGTAGCTCTTCTGTGGGATCGGACCAGACGGGCTAGCCTTCGCTCCCAACGTTCATCAATGAGCCTTGAGCACTCATGACCCTGTCACTGGTTCACCAGTTCTCTTTCCTTGGAAGGTACTAATCACTGCATACCAGGAACACCCCATACGACGTGCTGTTTTGGAGATGCTCTGACCCAGTCAAAAGTCGCTCAGATCCTTACACCTGCCCATTTTACCTGCTTACCTGCATTTTATCAACTTCGAGAACTGACTGTTCACTTGCTGCCTAATATATCGTACCCCTTCACAGGTGCCACTGTAATGAGATAATCAATGTTACTCACTTAACCTGTCAGTGCTTTTAATGTTTTGGCTGATCGGTGTATGTATATATGTATGTATGTACATATATACATATATGCTCTGGAAGCAGGGTCATGGCGAACTGTACTGAGGTCAGGTACTTTAATTTAATATATAAATGTAAAGAATTATTCGAATCCCTTTGACAGCTGATCAGCAGACTAAATTATCATCAACAAAACATTTTCGTTCCAGTAAAGCCCTCCTGTGAGAGCAGCAGTGGAAAAATATTTGTTTATTAGCATCATGGCGAGACGTTGCCATGGCACCGCTGGGCAGTCAGCGTTTACTGTTAGCTACATAACTAGCCTTTCAGTTCATACATTTATAATACATATGGATCTATTATTCAGAATTATGGTCAGTCTTCGTGTTCGTAATAGTGCCTATGTACAGAACCTATCACAGAACCTCTATACTGTAGCTAGCCAGCTATCTGTACTGCTGTACGTGTAGTTCACTCAGCTTTAGCTGCGAATGCCGCTAGCTTAGCTTAGCTTCGCTACAGCTATCTAGCTAGCTACTTCAATATACGTGTAAGCTGTATTCATAACGTATGACATTAATATATTCAATATCGTTGTGATAATAATAACAAATGAATAATGATTTCAATAGGTTTAATTAAACCTACCCTGCTGTAACTAACTTCATTTAACACTTCGCTGAGAGCTGCAACTGTACCGCCATCTTACTTTAAAAATTGAACCACCCGCTCAGGGCTGTAGCACACGTCACTTCCGGTGCGGTTTCTTTAACTATATCTAGTGTGTATACAGTAATAAGCATCTCCTCGTTAGTATAGCGTTTGTATCCCCGCCTGTCACGTGGACACCGGGGGGCGTGGCTATACTTTTTTCACTAAAACTTGGTTCATTTTTATTTTATTAAGCTTTTGACTGCAGTATTTACACACAAAAAAAAAATCTTTTGAATAATCATCTGAAGTAACTGTATATAACAAATACATTTCATACTGAAAATATAAAAACACCTGCTACACAGAGCCTTATTTCAACAAAGTACTGTACATTCATGGTATTATGGATTTGTTATGTCATCTAATTTTAACTGAAATGCATGACCTTTATCAAAGAGATTTTCTATCCACGAGAATCACCTGGTCCTATTCAATATTTGGTGATTCTTTAGAGATATATTCTCTTAACAGTTTGTTAAATCTAAGCTTCAACAGGAATAATAAGTAGTACCTGAAATATGGAAATCAAATAGTACCTATTACAGAGGAGAGATATTTCTGTATTCACATTTTTGCTTTATTATTTCTGATGTGAATATCTTAAGCACATAAACATAGAAGCCAGACACTGGAGGTTTATTTGGTCTTTTGTAAGAGAGTGCAAATATTCCTAAATGTGTTAAAATTGCAGGGAAAATGGTGCAAATGACAGAACATTAGGAAATAATGGGTGAAGTAAATTATACTCCACACAAACAGTATCTCCCATTATTCTCTCCTGCTGTCTCTCACAGCAGTCCATTAAGCAAAATGGAGGCCTGGATGATGTCCAGCCAAGAAATATGGACTGACGGATAAATTCGGGATACAAATAATTTTCACTTGTCCACAGAAAATAAGTGGCTTTCTATGCATGGTTTAAAGTGTAGAGAAAAATGTTTGACAGCTTAAGTGAGCTTTTGAGTTTGAGTGCTTGAACAACTTAAGTTGCGCTCAAGTAGATTAACTTAATTAAATCAGTATTTGAAAGTTGATTGCTGATATCAACTGGCAATTTTGTAATGAAACATTCTCAAAAATCGAATGAAATAAAAAATGTAAAAAAAAAAATTTAAAAAAAGCATGTCTTATTCAATATGCATCAATTTGCATATTTTGTAAAACATAAAATCTAGTTTTTGAGGACATTAGAATTAAAGTATTCATTTACCTGTAAAGATGCTTTCAAGAGACAGACATTTGAAGAGAAGATTATTGCAATATTATTTATTTATTGTTTAATCAATAAAATACTACACAATGTTGTAAAAATATTTTATGCCATTTTCAGTACAAAATCGTAAATATCAAACAAAAATTGTAAAAGTAAATATCAGCATTTTGGGAACTTCCTCACTTCTACTTAGGGATAGGAATGATCAAAGTCAAAGTCAACTTTATTGTCAATTCTGCTATATGTACAGGACACACAGAGGATTGAAATTTCGTTTCCCCCAGATCCATGGTGTGAGAAACCAACATAACAAGACAAGTAATTTAAAAAAGTAAAATAAAATACAATACAATAAAATAAAATAAAATAAAATACAATATGTACACTATAGACATTCACGGCACATGTGAGTGTGTAGATATTTACATTTTAGTGCAAAACAAGACAGAGCAGCATTTGTGGAAGTGGACCTGGTTACATTGTAGTGCAACAGAGAGAGCAGCAGCAGTAAAAGTGGCTTGTGCATTTGTGTGATTTGGGGTGTGTGTGTGTGTGTGTGTGTGTGTGTGTGTGTATAGTTACAGTTCGGTGACTCTTAAGGCAGAGGGCAGAGAGGGGAGAGAGTTCAGCTTTCTGACAGCCTGGTGGCTGAAGCTGTTCTTCAGTCTTGTGGTTCGGGCCTGGAGCCTACGAAATCTCCTCCCCAATGGCAGATGGCAGAAGACTAAAGAGGGTTAGTTGGGTGTTGTAAATGTCTGTGAGGGAAGGTAATGTGGCACTGATGATCATTCCTAAATAAACTTTCATACAATTTTGCAGTTTATCTACAAACTGAGATTTTTGGTTCTGAATATAGGGGGGGGGGGGAATTTTGGAAAAAAAAAAGTTTTACACAATACACAATGTAATTTCACTTGTTTCTATTCTAGTAAGTGTGGCTTATAAAGTTTGTAAAGGAAATTGATGTGTATACCATAATGACACATTGACATATATATCAGGAAACAAGCTTTTCATGATGTGATAAGTTATAGATGCACTTTTTCCAAAAGTCTGAAAAATGATTGATGTGACCAAAATTGTTGTTTCTACCTGTAGTGTCTTGCCTTCAGCACTATACTGGTGTAAAAGTTCATACATATATTTATTAGTATGTCCCTTAACAAAATGTCAGATACAACCATGTAGTTCTCATATTAGGTCTCATATTATTTTGAGCAAACTTGGGGGGAAAAAGATGAATGAAAAAGATGAATTTCCTAAGCAAATTCATAACACCAAGAGTCTTCGATGCTACAGAGCCTTTTGCTATTAAGGTCACTAATGTCCCAGCGGTAAAGAGAACGCATTCCCAAGATGGGCAGCAAAGTCGTCTAATCATCTCAGTGTCCTTTTCCCCGAAATACAAAAAACATCAAAGGGGATCATTTTTCTCTTCCGGTGTTACATAGTAATGGCACCCATGGAATTTAGCTCTCCATTGTAAACAGATTTGTTCTCCACACAGATGTATAGTAATTCTGCTCTCAGCTTGCATTCAAATGTCAGAGACAGGATAAACACTGTGATACTGCTCTACACTAACCACAGAGCCATCTGACATTCAGCAAACACCTCCCAAAGGAACCATAGCTAACATTCGCCTGCACAGTGAATTAGTATACAACCAAATAAAGTGAGATTCATAATCATTACCATGACCAATTCGTATTCAGCTAGTTATTTATTTTTGGCATGCCCTTTCTTATCACTTCGATAATGCTATAAACAACAGGAAGAATGATAAGGTGATTCCAAAGAGATGACATTTTAAGATCATGTCTTTGTAATTACAAACAAATGAATGTAAACAGGTGTCTCTGAAACAAGACCATACCATAGGAAGTGGCTCAGCTTGTCTGGCTGCTATGATAAGGTTTTAATATTTAAGAAAAGACTGACATACCTGTCATAGAAATCACCCCAGTAGAAGCCATAATCAAGCCCATAGGTGCTACAAGGACAACTGTAGATTTTTCAAGTGTTTCAGAGTTCATTGTTCTGCAGTAACATATTCTATGCCTATATGCATGTTCTTATTGGAGAGCAAAAGGCCTGGGGTGCAGTCAGTGTTCCAGTTCATCCCAAAGGTGTTCAGTGGGGTTGAGGTTAGGGTTCTGTGCAGGCTAATCCATACCAACTTTGGCAAACCATGTCTTCCTGGGCCTCGCTTTGTGCACAGGAACATTGTCATGCTGGAACAGGTTTGTTCTCCTTAGTTCCAGTGAAGGGAAATTGTAATGCTACAGCATACAAAGACATCCTATACAATTTAGTGCTTCCAACATTGTGGCAACAGTTTGGGGAAGAACCACATGGGTGTGTTGGTCAGGTGTCCACAAACATTCATCCACAAGACCAATGTATGTAGATAATAGTTTTGCAGCTTCTGTGTAGTGTTGAATCTTCTAACAAATGCTTTTATACTGCCTCTGGACAAACGCTTCCACCAAAGTAATAAAATGGAAATGTGAATGCAAATCAAGTGTGTGGCCACGAATATTTTTGTTCGAAAATCAACATGTATTTTCGTTCAAAAATCAACATGTTGACGTTCGAAAATCAACAAAGTCAAAATAGTGTAAAACAGACAACAGATTAGATATTGATACTATCTATTAAAAGTTTGAGTTAACTTGATTTTACCTGTAAAAAGCTGAGAAGAGCCTCTTAGATGCTGCCTTTGGCCTGTATAGCATGAGATCTCCAGCGAGGGTAATGTCTGTTGGAAGAGATGAATTTCAGTACTGTTATCATAAAGGTACAACTTTTTAAAAAGATTTTAAGTGAGTACTCTAAATCTGGAAAACTAATTACTGATAATCAACAATCCTATGATGAAGTATTGCAGTGTTTTAAAGACAGACAGTGTGACACCACAGACCCCTGCATTAGTTCTCGATACTGAATGTCTGGTTGACAATTTTGGCACATCAGAGAACGAGAGAGAGAGAGAGAGAGAGAGAGGGAGATCAGAGCTGTTTCTTTTGCCTGCAAGTACCCATACATACACTTGCTCTGACACATCATCTCTCCATAGATCTTCTGAAGGTTGTCCGACACAGCCTGATGGAGTTCAGACAGCCCGAGTTCCCGAATCTATCCCGGCTTACATCTTTTCATCCTTTTCATTACTTTGTATGAAGAGACAGAGACCATAGACAGAAAGTATCATCTAGCACCCTTTAGAGTTCTTCAGTACGTCTTCTTTAGGAAATGCTTTCAAGAAACTAAGAACCATTAACTATCCAATACCCTTCAGTAAGTTTTTTTTTTCATAAGACCGTAAACCTAGAGCCTTCTATGAAAAAGCTTTACCATATATAATATAAAATGTAATGCATAAAATCATTTAGGGAGAGATGAAATGCAGAAGGAATAAGCTGAAGGTGGCAGTCAACATCATGAAAATATTAGAAGACTTTTGTGACTGGTTCAAAACTAGAGCAAAAGCATGCTATTGTGTCAGAGGGAAATGAGCCTGTCATAATGCAAAATGCAAATGTCTTGCTTTTGTGTCAGCTGACTTGTCAGGTGACTTTGTGTCGGTGAGTGAACAGTGCAATAAATTGTGAAGTGTTAGAACACTCCATGGCTGTCCTTCTGCATCAAGGTACTGTGGCTGTAATGTAAGGCAACGGATCTCAAAATGGGGTATAGCCAGCATAGCCAGGGGGTCTATGATTTTGTGTTTGTTACCCACCATTTTCAAAGCTATTATAGTATTTGTTAAGTTATAGTTATTTAATTTACATTACACTTACTTCACAGCATTTACCAAATGCTCTTATCCAGAGCGACTTATAGATGTGATTTGTAAACTCCATCATAAATATATCCTCATGCTAGTACAAATAGCTCAGGGTCTAAGAATACTATTAAGATTTTTTTTTTAAAGCCCTGTTAGAGAGGAGTTAGAAGTATTTGACTAGTCACTTGAATTGAATGGGTTTACTCCTAAACCAGAAGTCAGCCAGTTGCTGGAAATTTCAGGAAAGAAAAACTGTATGAATAAAATAAACAGACAAAACATTATTATCAACACTAAAATAATGATCTTGTAATGATCTTGTAATATTTGAATAAGTGGATTATGCTCATAAATCTTTGCTGAGCAGGGTGCATGAAATTTAACAGTGACAGTGTTCCTGGCAGCAAAAAATCATTTGAGGCTGCAAAAACTCATTTGAGAATTCAAATTCAAATGAGTAATGATTTATAATCCCAATATCTCGCATCAACCAGATGAGGATGGGTTTCCTTTTGAGTCTGGTTCCTCTCATGATTTCTTTCTCATGGCATCTCTGGCAGTTTTTCCTTGCCAGTGTCACCGCTGGCTTGTTCATTAGGGATCTAATTCTATACCTGTAAAGCTGCTCTGCATTAAAAGTGCCATACAAATAAATTTCATCGAATCAAATTGAATTTAATTGGAATTTATCAACCCTACAAAGACATAGCCCTAGACTGAATACATAATTTTCATTGTCTTAATGACAGTTAGGGTTGAAATTTCTTTCCAGAACAAATGTAAATACAGAATTTAATGCCCATTTTAATGCCCGTTAAATTCTTTGCACAGAAGTGTGCAAATCTTAATCAGGAATACTGTTACAAACTGAAAATATAAAATAGTTTTGACTTTTTGACACTTTTCTTAATCACGGAATTCCATATATGGTATTTCATAGTGTTACTTATTCATTATAGTAAAAAAAATTTTTTTTAAAAAGTAATAAAACTCTTCTATGTGCAGGTGTGTCCATACATTTGACTGGTTATGTAGATATCAGTTATACATATGACCTGATTTCACATCTGACAGCTTCACAAATGCTATAACTGCTAGGTTTGGCTTATGCCTGCCAGGTTTCTAAGTGAAATAATTACTTATGGACCTTTATTTTAAAGTTTTTCATTGGAGATTCATCCAAATAGTCTAAATATTACACAAATTGAATCTATAGTTGTCTTCACTATCAAGCTCAAAGGTTTGCAGAGCAATAAACATCTCCCAGTTCATTTATTTGAATGTGTCGCATTGTGAAGTCTCATTACTTAAAATAGTTAACATATTTCCATTGTTAAGTTTTGAGCACTTGATGCACTTCGTTTTGAGCATTTGAGTTAAGAGTCAATGGAATCAGGGTCGGCTAGGTTTAAGAAATTTAAGAAATGAAACAACTTTTCCACCCAGAGTGCCACACCCTCATTAATAACTCATCAATACCTCCTTTGAACAGAGTGTAATATTATATATTTCACATGGTATCATATGAAACAGCAGTTACTGACAGTTGATTATTATATGCGATGTTTTTTTGTTTGTTTGTTTTTGTTCATTTCCCCCCTTATGATGAAACTGAGAGACTGATTTATGCAATTGTTTGCCACAGGCTGTAACCTTGGTGACCATCATATTCACTTTCAGACGATAGGTTCATCATGCACACACACACATACACACACACACACACACACACACATACAGAGAAAGTTTACTGTCTACTGCAATTAGAACATCTCAGGCATCACAAAACCTGATGTAAATATAGAATAAATCTGATATAGTAGTTCCATAATCTATAAATGCACAGCAATGTTCATGACTAATATTTCAAAATAAATGATTTAAAACCTGGCATAATGACAGAAAATTATACAAAGGATACATAATATGAGTAAGATTTTAAAACACTGTAGTAAAGTAGTAAATTCAAAATGAGATTCAGAGCAGAGTGCATGCTCCAAAATGCAGTAACGCTCTGAACTCTTTCACAACTGTCAAGACATCCTGTTGACTTTTACAGAATCTCATGTTGCAAATGTGTCTCTTTGTGTTTCTTAAATAAAGGAATGCAATAGTTTTTTTCTGTCAATAGTTTGACATATTGTATTTCAAGGAAATGAACAATATATAAAACCATATTTGCAAATAAACACAAAAAAGTCAGGTGGTGATGAGAGTCTTCATGTCTGACATCTATTTTATTGACAGCATTATTTAATTTAAAACAATGGAAATCTACTCACATCTCTGATTGTGGCATTTGACTTTATATGTTCTTTAGATGTTCTTCTGTAGGGATTCATTAGGTGATGCGTTATTTCCTTTGAGGCAGAAAAAGTATGTTGTGTTTTCCTTTAGAACTCAGATCTCAGGTAGTTTCTCTTGCAGTGACTGATTGAATGAAGCTAAATGCACAGTCACACAAGTCCAGACTGTACCACTGGCTCTGTAATAAGGGGAGCCACCAGATCTGTGAGTGAAGAGACAAACAGACAGTGATTGAATAAAGTAAAGGGTGTAAATATACAGTCATGGGGAAAAGAAAGTACACCCTCCTTCAATTCTATGTTTTTATTTATCAGGGCCTAAATAACAATTGTGTGGCCCTCACCAACTTCTATAAACAAACAAATAACCTCAGGTAACAACAAAAATACATAATTAAAAATGCATAGATTTATATATGTAGTCATTTTTTTCCCAAAAAGTAAACCAACATTCAGAAGCCAGGTGGGAAAAAATAAGTACACCCTTCTTACTTCCACAATCATTAAGAGAGTAATTAGCAGCCAGGTGTCATTAATAAAATGCAAAAGAATAGTTAATCACCAAGAAGTGTGACTACTTCTATAAAAGCAGTACTTTTGGTGTTCTGGGGCACTCAAGTGGGTGTCTACATCATGCCAAGAAAAAAGGACATCTGTTATGACCTCAGTAAAGCAATTGTTGTTGCTCATCAATCTGGGATGGGTTATAAGGCCATCTCCAAATAATTTGAAATTCACCAGTCTACAGTGAGAAGGATTGTTTACAAATGGAGAGCCTTCAAGACAGTTGACAGTCTTCCTAGGAGTGGGCATCCCAGAAAAATCAGTCCAATGTCAGTCCGTTTAATGCTCAGAGATATAATGAAAAACCCAGGTGCTATATCATGCGACCTACATGCCTCTGTGAGCACAGTAAGTATTTATGTTCATGACAGCACAATCTGACAAAGACTGGACATGTATGGCTTTCATGGAAGGGTGGCTAGGGAAAAGCCCCTTCTCTCCAAAAAGAATATAGCAGCACAACTTAGGATTGCAAAACTGCATCTGAACAAACCACAGCATTTTTTTTTTTTCTTATTGATAACCACTATGGTGGCTGCACTATGAGTGTTTGATGCTCAACGTTCCGGAGAAAATCCAAGGTCCGCAAAGATTGTTGCTGTCCAAAACTGAGGCTCCATTTATTCCGTAAATCAAACAAAATTGAAATAAGGATTGACAGGATCTCTGGTGGATTTTCTGCACAGCAGCAGACAGCAGTATGGAGTCATGACGTGAGGTCAAAGACTGTCTCCTCCCATTGCTGCCACACCTACCAGGTAACACCACCTGTCTTTTATTCCAGTAGCATGCCCTTGCTTTCCAGCCGGCCACTAGAGGGGGTTAAACTCAAACAAAAATTATACTGCAGTAAATACACATTGCACCACTTAGGCTCCTACACTGGGTGTATAAGTGAAGGTTGTAATAGGTAGTGGATTTAAGAGACATCACTGTGTTTTTATGACATACTTCAATATTAAATATGGACTATAGACTTGGTGTTTGAAAAGATGTCGTAAACACCATACAGGAAATGATCCAGCATTAGGAGTACACTGAATCAGTACATGAGTAGTGATATATAGTATATCTTAAGAAGTCCTGTTCTTTCACACTTTTTGGTGGCCCGGGATGATTTACCCCCCAACATCTGGCTGAATGATGATTAGTTAGGCATTTATGCAACATAGTATGACATTTTTAAGAGTGAAGAATACTTTGGACCATGCTAAAACACCACATTTGTCACCACATTTCAGGAAGTCCTGTTATGACAAACTGGGTTGAAATTTTACAACATTACAACAATTATACAATGCATTGTAACAGTTTTAAAGGTCAATTAATCTAATTTTAGAAAGTTCCCTTCTTTCAGAGAGGTGGTGAGATTGTGGTGGCCTGTTTTAGGGTCTTAAACAGTAGTCTGGCCATTGTTTCTTTCTTAAGGAAGTTATGGATTTTACACAATAAAATAGGATGTGTTTAAAGGTGAAAATAGTTCAACAAAATTTTCTTCCCAATTTGTACCAACAGAAAAATGTCAGCAGCTAAAATACATTTACAGATGGTATAAGTGGCCAGTTCAATGCCATTCTGTGATAATTTAAATTTCAAATAAGAAACTTCAGGCTCGTCATGAGTGGATACCTTTACCATGATGACATTACATCAATTTCTGGAACCATTCAGTCTGTTGGTGTATGGAAATGTACTGAAATTCTGATTTAGTGAATTTAAAACTGAAATAAATTTCTTTCTAATCGATTGTTTAAAAATGACTTCTGATGCGAACATCACAGCCCTAACTGACTTGCCAACCTTGTTGATTTTATACAGAATCTCATGTTGCAAATGTATCTTTGTATTTTTGTTTTTATTTACTTAAAGAAAAGTGATAGTTTTTTCTGTCAATAGTTTTACATATTCAGAGAAATTAAACTACATAAAATATGTATTTGCCAATGAAATGAGCAGTAAAGAAAGTCTTCATGTCTGACATCTATTTAATCAAAAGCATTATTATTATTATTATTTTTAAAATTAAATTATGCTTTTGATATATATGCTTTTGGTATATAATACAGGTATATTGTACAACAGAAACCTACTTACATCTCACAAACTCACATTCGGAGTTTGACTGTTCTTCTGTAGGGATTAGATGCAATTAGGTGATGCATTACTTCCTTTGAGGCAGAAGAAGTAGGTTGTATTTTCCTCTAGAACCCAGATCTCAGGTAGTTTCCCTTGCGATCACTGATTGAATGAAGCTAAATACAGTGTCAGACAAGTCCAGACAATACAACTGGCTCTGCAATAAGGCAAGTCACCAGATCAGCATCGCCTCACTGTGAGCTACCCACACTGGGTTAATGCTGTGGGGCCAAGGTTGCACCCATGTGCAAATCCCCACTGGCCTGATGTGGGCATGTTTGCTGGGCTGACATACTAAGTTCCTAATTAATTGTCAGCTAAAACAATTAAAAACACATCGTTCCTATTTTTTTTTTCTCTTGTAACTCATTGGTGCTTTAGTGAAGCAGCACTTTTTTTGTTTTTGTTGGTTTTTTCACCGACTTTCATGGCCAATTGCAATCAGGCAGCTCTCCCCTAGCTGTCAGCCAGGTAGGGTGAAGGCTATCACGTGCTTCATCTGAGGCATGTGAAGCCAGCCGACCACATGGGTCGTAATACACTCGGAGGGCTATCCGCCCACTGCCACATGCATGAGCTCACAGACAGGCCCTCTTAGTAGCCCAGTAAAAATATACGTATTGTATAATAACAGGCAGGTCTGGAGAGCAGAAGGGGTAAAACAACATTATTCCCCAGTATGGGAATATTTTAAAAAGATATCTCACAATAAGGTATATGCATGTAAACATGCATTTATAAATGGCATTGCTGTTGATTAATGCTGTTGCTGTCAACTGTTCTTCTTATTAAAAATAATTAAATTCTCCTTGTTATTTTCAATTACTGTCTTTCCAGTTACACAAGCACTTCATCAGCTGTGTGCAAGCATATTGAATCTCAAAGCCTCATTCACTGCCTGTTTAAAGAAACACTGTCACTCTTCAGTTGCTAGATTATGTGCAAGTAACAGCTTTATAGATTATGTGCAAGTAACAGCTTTATAAAATGCAGGACGAAAAGAAGGAAACTGCACCACATGTCTGCCCACATTAATCATATGTTACATCAAGCTTTAAGTTTTTGTCTAGACTACAATAAAAACAGTCATACACTTTCAGTAGTTCCTTTATTTGATAAGGCAGAAAGCGAGAGGGTGGCTAAGATGAGGAGGCATACATAACCCCATGTGTTTTAACTTTATACTTATAAATATGAACAAAAAAGTATGAATTCAAAAGTTTAAAGTTATGTTTAAATCTGGTTCTAGATATAAATGCTGCAGCCTCATGACTATGGCCAAATCACAGCCATACTATACTATACTATACTATACTATACTATACTATAATATAATATAATATAATATAATATAATATAATATAATATAATATAATATTTATAACACCTGATAATTTCTTAGTATCTTAAACTATTATGTGTTATTTTATGAATTCATGGGATCTATCAGCATCCAAGAGACAAGATTAGCAAAAATACTAATGAAACTAAATGACTAGAAGAATGGTGTGATGGTGTTGGAGGACTGAGACAGTGACATGTATATTAACATATATTTGTATGGCACTCTAGTACTGTTAACTTCTTGTCATGTGTACAGCTGAATTTGATTGCTGACACTGTATTATTTGCTGAGAACATTATTTCTTTAGACCTTTATGTCCAATTTTATTTTAGAATGAACAATGTTCAAAAGCATAAGTCAAAGATGAAAATTCTGCCATGAGTATATTTTTCAATCACATCATTAATACAACACTGAAATCATTTTCATCAGCAGCCACACTATTTTGATTTAATAACTTTATTCATGCAATAAGTGATATTAAAAAACTGAGCATCTTCAAAGGGCTGTAATGAAATATCATTCACAATTCAAACATGGATGGTGTATTGTAAATTTGAAGGAATAAATTGAATTCCAGTTTTGGCAAGCCAGTCTTGCACTTCATTCTGGAGAGCATGGACTTAGAATTACAATGTACAAAACAGAAAAATAATAGTTTGACTAGAAAATCAAAGTGCATTGCCCATATTCAAATAAACCCCTCAGAGTTTGCAATACACATAAATTCAGAAAGTACTGATTTGAAATTATCCCTATAAAGCACAGGCCTTCTTCTCCTGTTCTGAACTGTTCTGAAGTGTGGGCTCTGGCTTCATTACCAGGAGGTCTCTGTTGACTTTAGCATGTTTGTGAGTTCCTTTTGAAACACTACACTTGGGTTGAGTGTTAAAGCTTTTCAGATAATGGCATGTCCTCTTATTTCTTATAGTGACCCAGGTATCCCCTCAGGAAATCCTCAAATCGTGAGACCTGGTACTGTGGTGCTACATTGGTGTTGCTGGTGTCATCACCACGTTCCAGCTCATCCTTGGGATCCTCAGCTGCCTTTTTGTTGTCTGTGGGTCCTGCACGGCGCAGACGGCAATTGTAGTCAGTTTCAGGATCACAGTCAGGATGGGGTAAGATGATGCCACCCTGCATGTTCTCGAATGCCTCAATGGAAGCCGGAGGGGAAAAATTGCTACAGCTGGGGTCATATGGATGGCATTCTGTGGCACTGGACTTTGCTTGTTGGCTAATCGGTAATGGTTTCATTAAGGCAGCTAGGTGGAGGGGAGTCAGCTCACCTTGTGGCACATACTGCAGCACAGGAGCCTTAAGTGTGACCAGCCTGTTAGCAGTGAGTGGGTTGCACCCCGTTTCAAACAGCGGGTTGCAGTGCTGCTCCCTAGGAGCCTCCTCTGCACTTTGGGCAGCTGGGGCTATATTACTGACACAGAGAGGGTCAACAGCGGGATTACAATGAGGGTATACATGATACAGACCTGACGGATTCTTGGCTAGCATTGTGGGCCTGCAGTAAGGGTCTTTAGATGGGTCACATCCCAGGTAGGCATAGGAAGGCACTGGGGTAAGAGCAGGTCTATAACCATAAGCAGCACGCAAGTGATACTGCAAGCACTCTACATCAGACGGGCTGCAGATCCGGAGCAGCTCAGCTCTCTGTTCACTTGAAAGAAAAGGTTGTAATGCTGGGGCATAGTAATGGTATCCAGATGGGGTTCTTATGGGAGAGGGGAGCAGAAGGGGACTGGGGGATTTAACTGAAACAGGAGCAGGAGGAGGCTCCTCAGGTGCTGCTTGAGGACCTACAGAAAAGATACAGTAGGGATCAAGATATGGGTTACACACATTCACTGGAGCTTGCTTCATGGCAGCAGGCAAAACAATCTTAGCCGTGGGCTTGCTGGTGTACTCTGGAATGCAGTCAGGGTCATCTGATTTAGCACAGGCCTTGTAGACCTCACTCAGGTGGGTGAGGTAATGTTTGTAGGAATTGTCCCCATCAACCCGGTGCTTGTTCTGCAAGTAGATCAAGTAGAGCTGGTCCAAACTCTCAATCTGTAGATGTGAAAACAGAGGTGAATGGCTCTTAAGGGTGAAAGTGATTTGTGCCTGGCAACAATCTTTCAACAACAGCACTATTAGTCGAGTTATGTATCGTATGAGATTACTCACTCCCTCCTGGTTGTGGGTGCTCATGTAGTACTTGTACCAGGCCCAGAATTCAGGCAAGCGTTTGTAGTAAGCAACAGCATTCCTCTTATTACGTGTCAGTTTCTTCAGGGCTAATGAGCTGGCTGGCTTCTCTTCAGCAACCTCGGCTACTGAAGCCACAAAGATATTGTTCATTAAATGATTCATCGCATTGGCATCAAATGCAAATATCATGGCAGTGATAGCATCCATGATGTTTAGGGACAAAACATGATCTAATATTTCTATATATATAAATAATATTTCTATTATTTACTAGTAGTGATCCTTCACTCAGTCCACATTTAGGTTTAAAATAGCCACTCACCTTCTTCCTGTTCTGGGTGCCCCACTGGACCAGCCCCAAGAAAATCTGACAATCATTAAAAATAAAATGTTAATGTCAGGAACCAGATGTGCCATGTCTCAAAAGAGGGAAAATGCTGATCCACTAATAAGCTCTTAAGAGCAAGAACTTTCCCTCTTTGTGGAACCTGAGCCATGTCCTACAGATTAATGTTCTATCCCCCTACACAAGTGGCTTTTAGCACTGCCAGAAGGAGATTACTGCAACCGTGGCTCCCTACAAGGGCACCCGTTAAACTACAAAGAGCACGGGCTGTGCGCCTGAAGGCTGCAACTTTAATTGCCACGCTGTTGTAAAAAAAGATGAAGGGGGTCAAAATGGTCTGTACAGTTAACATTATGACATTATGCGTGCCATACGTCTGCACCCCCAGTTGGTCCCTTTAGATCTTTATGGCTTGGGGGAAAAGCACAGTCAGCTGATCATTAGAAGACTTCTGGAGCCTATTGTTTCAGTACAGTAAAGAAATGCATCTTCTACACATGAATATCATCTTATATGATAAAATATGTTTTAAGAGTGAATGTTTTTACAAATAACAGTTTTGAATAGGTTAAGTATGAAGTGTTGAAAAATATTAAAGAAAGATATATTACTATGAGGTATGTCCTTACCTGGCATTAAGATGACTGCAAGCACAATGCCAGCAAACAGCAAAGACAGCTTGATTCTGGCCATTTTTACAGCTCCTAGGAATGAACCATTTGGAGTCCATGAAATAAGGAATACAGAAAAGAAGAAAAACCTCTGAAGGTGTCTATCATCTAAGTGCTTATATGCCATTGATAATAACTGCAAGGTTATTACGACAATGTGAAAAGTGTAAAAAAAAAACGTGAAAAGAGCTAAATTCTACTTACTGTGGATTAGATTTCTGTAAAATACAAAAAAAATTTTAAGATTGTGTGAAAATTACCATTTCATCCCAGAATTAGAGAGCATGACAAAAGTATATATTTACATATTTACTCATATAGTGAAATAAGCAACAGTATAAATGTGGAATTTGAGGTTCATTAACTCATTCCCATTTTTGAACCTTGAATTGAAAAGTTTCTATTTTCACGTCAAATACAACTATTTATTAAATGTACGATATTAGTGGGCCAAATTAGTGGCTGATTTATGCCACTGATATCATCAGCCACTACAGATATATGCCTATGGAAGGTCAACACAAGTTTAGCAATAATTTGACCATAACTTGTTGTTGATATACAACAAGAAAAGTGTGGTCCAAATACAGAGCCCTGTGGCACACCTTAAACAATATTATGCCTTTAAGTTAAACCTGCATCAATTTAAGACAGTTAGGGGGGGCCAGTCAAGTCTACAAGATTAGTCAAACATATAACCTGATTGATACTGTCAAAAACAACAATAAATTCCAGACGTACTCTTAAGAATCTAATTGAATATTACTGAAGGAGATCATAAATCTCTATATTATAGTGTAAAATGATTGACTGATCAACATCCAAGTGTCTAGATTATGCTTTTTTGGTAAGGGTTTGGCAATAGTTGTATTGAGTACATCTGAAAATACATATACATACTGAATATTACTGAATGATCTTCAAAAGTGTGTCGTGATTGGATGTAGAATGCAAATGGAAGAATCTAAATTGTTTTGCAAAACTAATACAAAAATCTTTATTATCTATCAGTGCAAATAGCTGTAGTGAAATGTAATCTGCAATTCAATCATAGATGTAATTCAGATTTCTTAAGGAATGCATTAAATGCTTGTACCTCATTAAAAGCTGTGGAGCATGGACTGCATTCTTACCTGTTTCAGCCCAAGTGGTCTAAGCTCCTGGCAGGCAGGGGGAACGTAATCAACTCTACATCCAAGCTCTCTTCTCCCCTGAAGACCCTGTGGACAGTGGAGAGCAACATTTTTAAGGAGGTCCATGATCATTAAAAATCAGAAAGGCATGGCATATGGTAGGGGCTTGCTTCTATCCTCCGTGGGATTGGCTCACACAAAACAGACTCAGCAACCAATCCAGGTGCTGTAACACTACCTGGCATCACTGAAGGTACATAAAAATAATAGCAGAAAGGCCAGTTGGATGAATTGGTTGTTGTTTAGACATGCCACGTGTTCTGTTATTCTCTAAACCCATGAAGTCTAATAAAGATATATTACATGGTCAGATCTCCTATATATAGATTATTATAAGCATAGTCCTTCTTCAAGGAGTGCCTTGCCTTGTGTGACAATCTGAACCTCTTCTGTATGTTGCAACTTCAGAAATGATAGATTAGATGATTTCAAAAATACCAGTTAAATGTTACTGTGCCAGAAGCTGTTTGTTAGTTGTGGTTACGTAATAATTCACATGAATTCATGTTACACCAAATCAACAGCATGGTTGATCTCTCTGTCATCATGCCATGAATTTCCTCTGTGAAGATACAAGCAGTTAAATACAACACGTAAACCATTTATTTTGTGGGTTTCACCACTAATATCCCACCGAGAAGGTTCCTTGTTGTACTTTTTTGGGTTTTATTTTATGCCACTGAAGTATTTTTTTAAGCAATCACATTTTGTTGCATAATAGCTCATAGTTAAGATGGTGTGTTGCTTGTTGTTTTTGTATCTTTTATCTGATTATCTTGGTTTATCTCTACAGTAGAAGAATAATCCACCTACCGGCATTTTTGAGAAGTGGAAGAAAACAGACGAACCCAGAGAAAACTCATATGGACATGGAAAGAACATGAGAAACTCCACAAAGACAGAAAGCGGCGCTCAGGATCGATCCAGGGACCTACAAACAGATTAAATAATTTCTACAGCAAACCAAATTTTGCTTTACGTGAAAATTGGACATAAGCAAACTTTCTGTTCACTATCAAGCAGGTTCCTGTCTGATGGTTTTTCTTTACTCTTGTTAGTCAATAGTATGCATATTTTTGAATGCATATTCTGTACCATAGTTTGAGCAGAAGGTTAACAAGAAAGGCTTTTTGTAGGTATTGCACTGTAACTCTGATATACAGCCTGTCATACAGTGTATCATTTCAGTCATCCTATAAATCATTTTTGAATCAACATACTATATATCACATAGGAGTACTTCATGGGACAAGAGGTTAAACATTAAAATATGACACTGTAAATCTGGGACACGTGGAGATGCTTGTGTAGAGTAATAGTAACTCATTTTTTTATCTTGTAGGAGGACATTTTACATAGTATTTTGCTGAAGACCCATTCATCATCTGTCATCAACTATGCATTTCTTGCCTGTTGGATCAGCTGCTTTGCTATCCTATATATATAATTACATTCCAAAATGTGCAGAAAACAGGTGTTTTGTCCTGAATGCAAACCTGCAATCCAGCCTGGAAGCAGTCAAGTGCAGATAGATAATGTAGGCTCATAATTTTAACATAGCTCATGAAATGAAATGCCAAAGATTCTCAGAGCCGTGCAACATCTGGAACCTGAAGACTTGAAGACTAACTGCTAAGTAAACCATTTCTGCATCATTAATCTCTTGGCTTCTGAACATGTCATTTGATTTATTTAAAGAAATATTACCATCCACCATGAAATGCCTATGCTAAATATTTTTTTTCATAGATGCAGGTCTGTCTATATAAAGTCCACTGCAAAAAGTAAATGAAAGTTGATAGACAGGGCCATAGCCACCATTTTAAATGTGAGGAAGGATACAGCTGTCAGTAAATAGCTTGTGCCCCCACATCCACACCCCACCACCCTGGGGAGACAAACCCACAACCAGACATTAATTCTCACAGGGATAAAATTCATCAAAGTACCAATACTTAAGAATCTAACATAATTTGAACAAACATGGCCAACTTTCTCTCCGTGTCTCCCTGAATTTATAAATTTAACTTATAACAACTAGGTAGATTAGTCCATAAAAATAAACAATAAACTAATTATTAAACTAATCAATACATAAAACTACTTATTAAGTGAAGCCAAGTTTGTGTGAAGTTTGTAGCTATACTAGTAGTAATGCATTAACTGCACATCCAATGCAATTTGTTTATACATTCTTTGATATTGATATTGCATTTACATTTGCACATTTATATTCGTGCATTTTGTTTAGTAGATGTTATCTGGTAATATATGTCCAGTACTTGTCATTGGAGCTACCATAAGAATTTCAATGTGCAGTTTTCCATTTGTCAGCTGTGCAGTTGCCAAATAAAAGACTTTGACTTTGTTTGTTTGGGTCCTTTATTAATCTTCTTGAATATATTTCACCTATTCTACAATTTTACACTTCGATCAGTAGATAGCGAGTAAGTGTTCTGATTAGTGGTTATATTTTTAGTAGCTGAGAGATCATGGCTGTCGCCATCAGTATTGCCGTTCTTGCCTAATCTCATTCTAGCAATGGTGGTTTTCATACAAACCCACATAAGAAGTCTTGTAAGTCTACATTAGAATTTTATCTTGAATACACGCATTGCCTCATCCAGAATGAGCATGATGTGGGAGCACCAGTGGTAGTTGGTATGAGTGTGCCTTCACAACCAGCTAGGTAGGTTAGCTGTGTCAGGAAAAGTAATCTCTGAGCACATAACATATGAATTATGTGAGCCAGTTCAGCCAGTCCAAAACAGCCGATACCTTGAAAAATACTATCGACCTGGTGGTAGAACACCCTGAAGTGTAAAACAGTAGGAAGATTTTATTCAATAAATAAAGAACTCATTATGTCTCATTACAAAGACATGCACTAACTAAATACAGGTCTCTATGGCTCTTATTTTCTGATCTCAAGTGTATATTCTGTGAACCAAACTGTGTCCTGAAAGATTTATGCAAAAGACACTTTACAATACTTCAACTGATGGATTCTTGTGTAAAGTCAGCGGCAGGAGCAGCAGGTCAGAAAGGTCCCAGTAATAAAACTTGGCTGCTGTGGGCTCCCTCACTTTATGTTTATGGTAAGTCTGTTTTTTATTTATGAGGATGGAGGTAATACCTCCATGCAAACTGGCCTGCAACACCATAGCCCTTAAAATATCACATTCCACTGACAACAAAACAGTATACTTTTTCCCAGATGGAATTCAGATTCAGCATAACTCCACTTGTTATTTAGTCTTAGTCATAATCATTATTCCTTACCTGCCAATGACAAAAAATGGAAGAAATGAAGTGAAAAATACAAAGGAATGAAAAGCACAGAGAGACTACAGAGAAAAACTGTTAGCAAAAGGCAGAGAGAAATAAAACATGAGAATAGGACATGTGGAAAAAATAGAAAAATAAAAATCATAATTTATACTCCAGTGGTCAAATATGGATAGAGGGATCAATTTTCAAGATATTGTAAAAAGGAAAACAGGATTCTTTTAAGGATTTGATATCTTTTTTGAGTATTTCTGTGAGCTTTGAATCATGTGTTGAATGAGATGACCAAATTTCATCATCCAACTGGGGTAGCAGATTTGCTCAGGGAGGAAGTCACCAGGGTGTTTCAACAACTGATGAAAGCAGCAGAACCAAGGTCTGATGAACCAAGGTCTTGAGGCCACAAACAGGATTCTGTGGAATAGTTGCTGAATCTTGAACAGAGTGAGAAGAGGAAATCAGATGTAGAGAAAGAAAAGCGTAAAACAAATGATGAAGCCAGCTTTTGCCAGGGCATCATGTAGTGGGCTGTCTGGCAGATGAGTTTTTCTCAGAGATGCAGGTCATGGGCGGACCCACCTGAGGGGATTCTGTGCAAGGCAGAGAGAGTCACTCAACCTCATGTCGCTTGATGGTTGATATACAGTAAGCTGATCATGTCAGAGTTCTCTGGGTGGACCAGCATGTGAGAACTGACAAAAAGAGCTTCAGGGCTTGATGGAACACCATCAATCCCAGCTCCCCTGTGGCACCACTCTACCCCCAGCCCTGTGAAGTAGGTTTCCTGTTAGGAATGCATGTTCTCTATTCACTGAGACAAGCACATGGTTTAGTCTATAAGGTTTGGGGTCCAGTTAAAGACTTATAACCGACAAATCCAGTGGATGCCAGCAGTAAAAACAAGCCTTGGGAGATCAGGCTGCTGTTATTCTGTGAATGCTGTAACATTGAATGAATTATGCTCATAATATAGAAGAAAAGTGGAGGACAGGACACCAGTAGCTCCAACCGGATAGTTCCATACTGTTTTAATGTAGACTTACATGCAGAGAAAGGGAGTGAATGTACGAAGGAGGTATTATAGTGATTACTGGATTATACGTAACTATGAGATCTGGTTGGAGGATCTCTGCAGGTGTGCACACCACAGGCAATTGCTTTAAGACTACATGGGAAGCCTGGCCTCACCTTAAATTTCATTAAAATGCAGTGATGAAATGTTTCGATATTAAATATAGAAACTCAATATTCTCAATACATTCAATATTTTAGCCAATCAAAGGAACACATATCAAAAATGATCATATCACCCATATCTTAACCTCATTGCACTGGCTTCCAGTAAAATTTCACACTGATAATAAAATACTACTAATGACCTATAAAGCACTAAATGGTCTTGTACCAAATTATGTGGGCAAAATTTTGGTCTATTATGATCCGCCAGGCCTGCATCGATCAAAAGGTGTAGACTGTTTATTAGAACCTAGAATAATGAAGACTACAGCAGGAGGCAGAGCTTTTTCCTTCAAAACCCCCCAGCAATGGAACAGCCTTCCAATTAGTGGTAAGGGCTCAGACACAGTCTCAATCTTTCAGTCTAGATTGAAACTCTATTTGTTTTGTCAAAAAAGCTCTTCTCTTTGGTAAAGACTCAGATCTAGGTGGTTCATGGGCACAGACAGTTTTGGTAAACTGGGATGTTCGGATGTTGTCATACCCCTGCCTCCTCCTACCCCCTAACACATTCACTCAGGTTTGTTGACAGTGGAGTGGCGGGATGCTTTATGTCCGTGCTTTAAACCATTACAAGACAAGATCATACCTAATAATCTTCTCTCTCTCTCTCTCTCTCTCTCTCTCTCTCTCTCTCTTACACTTTACACATGTAATTTGAGTGTGGCGTGATTGCTGGTGCCAGACAGGCTGGTTGGAGTATTTCGGAAACTGCTGATCTCCAGGGATTTTCATGCACAACAGTCTTTGGTGTTTGCTCAAACCAGTCTGGCCATTCTCCTTTGACCTCTCTCATCACCAAGGCTTTTTTTTTTACCCACAGAACTGCCACTCACTGGATGTTTTTTGTTCTGTTTAAAGTCTAGAGACCGCTGGGCATGAAAATCAGCAGTTTCTGAAATACTCCTACAGCCTGTCTAGCATCAACAATCAGGCCATGACCACTGAGATCACACTGTTCCCCATTCTGATGTTTGATGTGAATATTAACTGAAGCTCTTGACCAGTATCTGTATGATTTTATGCATTGTGCTACTGCCACATAATTGCATAACTGCATAAAGGTGCAAATGTATGGGTGTTTGTATTAAAGTGGCCGGGGAGTGTATAGAACATATCATTTCGATTCATGTTAAAGCTTGAATGAAATAAGTCACCTGAATACCTTATCTCCATTCAGTGAAGTTGTAGGTGCTCCAATTTTAGTTCAATTTCATTCAATTCATTATTTATTGTGATTATACAGACATACTGTATATGCTGTGTTTGAGACATATTGAATTCTCATATAATGTACATATAATGAACATCATATTTACAAGTATAACATGTCATTCTGGGTGATACATAACTTTATGAACTGTGATATATTATGACCTTTCATCTTTCCTGGTAGTGAAAACTTGTAAACTTGCCAGTATATATTTTGTAGTTATAAAGGTTTTTAGTTATATTTATTCAGAATTATTAGAACAGTTTTGAATGACTGTTTGATAAGAATAGAGCTAGAAGTACTTATGCCTTATTGAAGAAGTAAAATTTGTTTTTGTATAGCAAAGGAAAACCTCCTTCTTTACTTTTTAACCTCACAGCCATGCTCCAAAAACTAGTGGAAAGCCTTTCCAGTAGTTCCCTTAGTATAACAGGAAAGGGGTGACTAAATCTATAATGGGTGTGATGATCAGGTGTCCACAAACCTTTGGCCATATAGTGTATCTTGAATATGGGCAAATATAATAATATTCTATAACGTGTTTTTGGATGCTTATACATATTACAAGCTTTACTTTTTCTTATTCTACTGACAGGTAATTTATCTTCTTTCTAAAAATAAATGCTTAAAAT
The DNA here is from genome assembly GCF_027358585.1 of Pangasianodon hypophthalmus. Lineage (NCBI taxonomy): Eukaryota > Metazoa > Chordata > Actinopteri > Siluriformes > Pangasiidae > Pangasianodon > Pangasianodon hypophthalmus. Next base: position 23,985,995 of record NC_069713.1, read on the forward strand.
TAGAAAAATGATCTTCCAGTAGAAATAGGTCAAGCTTGATATTAGTAAGAATGACTAGAAATAGGCTGAATAATCGTATATTTAGTTTATTTTAATTTCATAATAGGAAATACTACATAAATTTGACTGTATTCAAGATGCTGTATTTTCACTTGCTAAAATGGCATTTTTTGTAGTGAGACTTTTCAGAGAAGGATTCACTGAGGAAGCATTAACTCTAAAAACCTTTGAGGAATCGCGTAGAATTTCACAGTTAGGAAAACAACGACAACGATGCAACGACTATCTTATTGTCGGTTTAATCATACTTATGTCTCTCTGTCTGCCTTTTTTACACACTAAACCCAGAAATCCGGAATCTCATGCTGAGCAGACCTGTGTTGAATCTGTGTGGCATATGGTGTGTTGCTGCTGCGGTTTTAGCCTTAGGCCAGTTACCGCACTACATCGCAAATCTCATTTAGCAAAGAGATGCGATGGTTTCAAGCCCAGTAAAAGCAACTCCTGCTGTGTCTGAAGCAACAGTTTAGAGTTTAGAGGACCAGCAATGGCAGCAGGTTTTCCTAAGAGCCTCCTCGCACCTCCATAATTGATTCAGTGTGTTGTATTGATGTACTATACAGTGGCCCAAGCTAAACTGAAAGGAAAACTTCTATTGTTAAAAAAAAAAAAAAAAATGTTAATCACTTATGTGGATATTGGTTGTTAAAAGTTGTATACTACAAAGTAAGCTACACATTATTTTGAAAACATGAGTCATTTAGTTTAACAGACAAAAAAACATAGCTTCCATGCTCATGTACATGAGATAATAGCTTGATATCTTAAGTAAATGACGATCGTTAATCATACACTCTCAGAAATAAAGGTACCAAACTGAACTGTTGCTGGGGTGGTGCCATTAAGTGGACATGTTTCGGTCAGTCAGTCGGTCGGGAGGTAGGCAGGCAGGCAGATAGATCACTTTATTAATCCCAGAAATCCAAAGATTACAGCAGCAATCCAAAAAGTAGAGTATGCAAACAAGAGCATTCAGAATAATAAAAAATAAATGCATTCAGTTATGATAAAATAGAGTATTGGATATAGAGTTAGTATAGCATTATACAGTATACACCTTCTTCTGAATAAATCAAAGTAGATACATAACTGGACCTTAAGGACCACTAAAACTACACCACAGCGCACCACACCGCACTTTCCTAGGTAAACAAAACATACTAAAGGTACAAAAATGTACCCTTTGTGATATCACCCCAGCAACAATGAAAACATGCTATTTCACGTTATTATAGTGTTATTTCTGAGAGTGTATACACTTCAAAGTACACAATATTTTGCAAATAGGTCACCAACTTCAGTTTATTTAACAAAGGTTGGTGCTTCACTGTTCATGAACACATGATTGTGAAATGTCCTCATACAAGATTAGATTGTCTCCACAATCTGATGTAGTCTAAATTCATTCATCGGTAATCGCTTCATCCACTGAGGGTCACGGCAAACCCAGGCCAATCCCATGAACGCTGAGTGCAAGGTGGGAATGCGCTCTGGTTGGGACACCAGTATATCACAGGGCACCGTGCACTAACACATTCACAGCTAAGGCCAGATTAGCATCGTTAACCCACCTACGAGCACGTTTTTGGGAGGTGAGAGGAAACTCCTCAGAGACAGTAACCTAGGATCGAACCAGAGACCCTGACCTGTGAAGCTGCATCACTGTGCTGTCCTTGTAGTATAAATGTTATCTTGATATCAGTAATAACGTCAGTAATTTAACAGCAGTTTAAGCAACATTTGCATGCTCAATGTTTCACAGCCAGTTCATTATGTCTTAACAGACTGGCATCTCAGTTACTAAGACATGGAGATGAATATAAATAAGCAAGTTTCATGAAGTTTAATGAAATAAGTTAGATACAGCATAAAAAAGCAGTTGCACCCAGAAGCTCGTACCGCCCCCTGCTGCCAAACAGCAGAAGAGCAAGTTAGAAAAACATCTGCGTATAGCATTAGATTAAAAAGAGTGACTCAGTTTTTCATGACCTTCCAGTTTGGTTGTATCCTGCAAACATACCCAGAGCACAGGCAAGACACAGCTGACTTTAAATCTTCATATTTTAATCACATTTTTAAGATAATTTACATACAACTATATTTTTTTGTTCTTTCATTCTGACACACAATTCACACAGGCATATAAGGCAATCATATGTATGTGAAGTAATCTATCAGGAGAGAAGAAGAAAGGAAGGAATAAATAGTACATTCAGATGCATTTGGAATCACACTGACACTGAAACAAATCATTTTTGGATAATGTTCATATTAATCACATTAGAAAAGTTCATATTGAGTCATTGTGTTACTAGAAGAGCTGTTTACATTATTTCATAGTACAATTCATAGGACATTTAGAAAGTGATTTTAGATAGATATAAAGTACCTCACAGAATAATGACAGATTTTAAACCTATATAACCCCCAGTGCAGTGGATATAAAGAGGAGTGAAGTGGGGCCAAATGTCAGCCATCTTTTTTTTCTTTAATCCATCTTCATTTCACTTTGGAACAAAATGCAACCAAATCTGCTAATAAAACTGGACCATATATATATACCATATAATATTTATATTACATATATATATATATATATATATATATATATATATATATATATATATGTTATAGAGAGGAAGAGAGGGAAAGATAGAAAGAATGGGCCAAAGAATATAAAATCTTTTTAAATAATGTACTCAAAACAGTTCAGCTCAGTGTCAGCGTGCTCTAATGCCTAGTCGCATCGCTCTATAAATAAGGTGCAAATACAAATAAAAGATTATTCATGCGAAGTCTTGTATTGAGACATCCAGCTCCAAAACAATGTTTAATTTTTAAAAAATACAAAGCCTAAAAAAAGGCAACATAAGAAGTACATATTTCATGATTATCTGCTTGAGTTATAGATGAATACAATTTTTTGGTTACGATGTAGTTATTCATGTGGAAACCCTACTGATTGTCTTTTTGTGAGAGGCCTTGTCTCTTTGGCCTTTGAGCCGTGTATATTATCAGGAAAGAAGGTGCTGAGAGGAGATGATCTGCACATCACTCACTAACTTTTATAACAAGTTCATTTGGCAGCAGCATAATGAGAATCTCCCTCTAACTGAAACTACCCTTTATTAAGCTGGCACCCCATATGAAAAGAAATTAAAACGTTTGAACTGGTTTTATGTCATGAAAAATTATTTATTTTGGTGTTTTGGTTTTTGAGATATTACAGTATGAATGTGAGTCTGAGAGTGATGTCACTGTGAATTGAATGTAATACATCAAAAAAAAAAAATCAAGCAGAAACTGTTGTACAGTACAAACATTTGACGCTAATATGTTTAGATATTGGTTTGGTTTGAGTTGAGTTGGTGTCTGCAACGTCACTCATGGCCATAGTTTTACAGTGAAATATGGCCACTATAATTTCTCAAAAACCAAAAAAGCACAAACAAATGTTTAGATCTCAAATCAACACAAACAAATGAAAAAAAGTTTTATAGAATTTGTTTTAAAATGGGGACCAGGTCTGAAACCATTTTAAGGTGGGTAAATGAAGAAGATAAAAAAAAAAAAAACCTGAAAGTATCAAACCCTCATTCCTTCCCTCACACATCATTGTACAAGAAGCATCGTTCCTCTGTGGATTTGGAATTTACTGCAAGGTGATTTAATTGAAACATTTTAACATTAAAAAAAACAATGGAATACCGTCATTAATCTGGACCTTCCCCAGTCTCTAGGACTGTTTTCTACTCACGCTTCTACCTCATTGCAAAGATGATGTCATTACTGGTGCCCGAGCAGTTTGGAGAAAAAACCAGCATTTTTGGCGTCTTTGGCCTGAGGCTCACCATTCTCACTCTCCAGGCCCAGGTCACCCTCCATATGTTCAAGCTCAGACTGGTCCAGCAGCTCAAAGTCCTCAGCCTCGCTGTCTGTGTTGTCAGCAATCGCCGACTCCAGCCGCTCTTGTATGGCAGCAGTGACTGCAGCTGTAATGGCGTTCTCGGCCGTCCTCTGTAGAAGTCCCAAAGCTTGAGTCACCGCAGCCTCGTCCCCCACACCTGTCCCTCGAGCCACTCTGTGCTGGGGGATGGACGTGGTGGGCAGGCCAATGCTCAGGTCCTCATCATCCCCATTCGTTCCTGCACCATTATCCAAGGAGGGAAAGTCAGTGAGGCCACCAGAGAACACCTCCTCCTCGCTGCGACGATCTAAATCTAAATCAGAGGAAAGCAGACAGTTTCCTTTACAAGTGAAAGATCGTGTTAATCAGGTACCAGCTCTGCCATGCCCTATAGGTCTCACCCTGCATTCACACACCAGTCTAGGATTATTGCTAGTGGACGTTCTTTTTTTCAGACAAAACCACCCATTTGTCCATAAATCAGATGTCCTCCCACTAAAAATAGATGTATTTCCATAAAACAAATGCATCCCTGTTTAAATAAAAATTACATATGGCAATTGCTTGTGTTCAGTGCTAGATACTTCAATCACTTCAAGTAATCAGGCAACTTGGCGAGTCTCACTGGCTGCTTCTGCGACTAGGAACAAATATCTGGAACCAAAAACATGGATGTTTCACAGTGGGGGAAAAAAAATGTACCACCATCCATTGGTAGCTGCCAAACTGCATTGCATTCCATTTGCATGCTCCAATTTTTTACATCACTCACCCCATCCATTAATCACTAACATTAATTCTGCCATCTGTTGTGATAGATCGTATTCCAGAGAAGTACCCAGCAAAGTATTTCAGTGGCCTGAAAAAAATATCTTATTTACAGTAATAAACTAATCACTGATGGTTAAGTATTAAAAGGTAATAGTTGTCACCATTCAGTCATGTTAGTTTTCTTATCTGGACCTTTGTAAGCATGGAATTTTATATACCTACAACAGCATGTTGGCATGTTGCTGTGGGTGTGAAAAGGTGTAAACACACAATCAAAGAGCAACTTGATATAACTTGATATAAAAAACTGAAAGGACAGACAAGCTCACCCTCTGAGTTCTCTGTCTGAGGTGTGTGTCCTTCTGATAAGTTAAAGGTGCCGTTATCAGTCCATGTTACTTCAGAGACTTCTGTGTCTGATACAGACAGCTCCCTACACACCGTGGAGTCCAGCTAAAACAAATCAGCTGCATCAGTTCCCCTCTCGATTTCCATTCAATAGGCTGCCAAAAGGAAAGTATATAAAAGTTCGCCCACCTTAGGGAACATTGAGGACAGATCAGCTTCAATGCTTTCTTTCTCAGCCTCTGCTTGGAGTAATCTCTTTTCTGGGTTAAAGAAAGACAAGTAATTGCAATTCTCATTTGCAGTCATCATTACTATGAATTAAGATAAATCTGTTGTGAATGTATGCATGTTGTGGCTAATCTGATAAAACAAACTTTCTTACCATGATTCTCTTTTATCTTTTGCAGGAAGTGCCCCACTCCAAAGTTCAGTTTCTGCAGAACTGGTTCCAGCCACATCCCAAACTCATGTGACGACACAACAGGCCACAGGAATATGCCTAGCACTGAGGCAAATAGATGAACAGCACATTAACGCACATCACAGTCTGCAAGAAACTGGAGAAACTGCAGCCAGAGTAACAATGTCATCTTGATATGTTTCCTACATCGGCCATATCTTAGCTGTAAAATTGCTATTCAAATATGCTTCTCATCAACAAATTGCAATAAATCACAAGGATCAGTAAACCATCTATGCTCCAATAATCAGTGAGAAGATCTGATGCACTTACCTATAATATATGAAATAACAACTCCTGGAATGTAATTGCCCAGTACGGCCAGGAAAAAACACAAGCTGCATACCAGAAGACAAAACTGCAACCAGAAACAAATGCAGACTTCAAATACTATATTTCTACTGCATGGCATAAACATGTGCATCGTTAAATATTAGCCATGCTGTCACCTTCCCCGGATTCTGCTGTTTGAAAGAAGACGTCTCCTCAAGGAACAGCTTGATGCTCATCCAGCAGTCTGTAAGCTGAGCTTCTGCTCCAGACCCGCTCTCCTGACCTGAGTCCACCAGCTCCCAGCTGCAGTCAGAAAAATGGTGTATGACTTAATAGTCTCATCACAGAAACAGAGCAACGAGCATTAATGTTAAATCTGGTCTCAAAAGAGTACAGGTCATTATCACACTACTTAGAAGTAGATTCCTGTTCTTTTTCTCAGTTACTCTTTTTCGTTCAATTACATTTCTCTATAAGACAGGATTGCTGTAGTTTAACTACCTTCACAGTAGCACCCTTAACAGGATTCATGGAATTCCTTCCTTGCTAATACTGATCATTAACGTGTCTCTTTGAAATATGTTCTTCACGATGCAAGTCTATGGTTGAAAGATTTAGGGCTTCACATATAAAATGCACCTTGGACATAACCCTTTCCTGACATTGTGTAGTTTTCTAACTACCTTTGAAACACTACTGGGAGCAATAAAACGCTACTGGGAGTGTGTGTGCGCGCGCGCGCGTGTGTGTGTGTGTGTAGAAATTATATGGCATTGCACCATCAACTGGTTTCACCTCCTACAGCTTTAAAAGCACTTCGCTTGCACAACTGATTAAGTACTTTTGCCATCTCTACATTTATTACTATCTAATACTATTACTATCTAACTGTCATCAGAATGGTGAAAAATGTAATGTTGGTGACTTTTATCATGACATGGTTGTTGGTACCAAACAGGCTGGTTTGTGTATTTCAGACACTGCTGATCTCCTAGGATTTCCATGTACAACTGTCTCTAGTCTTTATACAGAATGGTACAAAAAAAACAAAAAACATTCAGGGTGCAGCAGTTCTGTGGGTGGAAACCACTTGCTGATGTGGGAGGTCAGAGGAGAATGGCCAGACTGGTTCCATTTGAAAGGAAGGGTACTGTAGCGGCAGTTCTGTGGGTGAAAACCACTTGCTGATGTGGGAGGTCACAGGAGAATGGCCAGACTGGTTCCAGTTGATAGGAAGGGTACTGTAACTCAAATAACCACTCTTTACAACTGCGATCAGCAGAAAAGCATCTCAGAATGCATGTCAAAGCATGAGGGAGATGGGCTACAACAGCAGAAGACCACATTGGTCAATCCCTCCTGTCAGTCAAGAAGAGCAATCTGAGGCTACCCTGGGAACAGTCTCACTGAAACTAGGCATTTAAAGATTGGTAAAGACCAGGTCATGTTTTTCCAATCTTCACCTGTTCATTTTTGGTGAGTCTGTGCTCACTGTAGCCTGTGCCTGATTGGCTGACAGGAATCTGAGACTACAGTGGGCACAGGCTCACTGATGATTTCTTGGTATACTTTGAGCCCCTTAACACCAATTTAGCATTGTGTGAATGCCATAGCCTATCTGAGTATTGTTGCTGAACATGTGCATCCCTTTATGGCCACAATTTACCCATCTTCTAATGGCTACTTCCAGCATGATAAAGCACCATGTCACAAAGCACAAGTCCTCTCATCTGGTTCCATGAACATTACAATGAGTTTGGTGAACTTCAACGGCCTAGGCGGTGACCAGATCTGAATCCAATTGAGCACCGTTGGGCTGCGGTAGAACAGGAGATTCGCAGCATGAATTTGACAAAATATGTGATGCAGTCATGTCAGGCTAGTATCAGAATGGTGTTCTTAATAAAGTGGCTGGTATAAGTATATATAAGAGTCCAGAAAGTAAATGCTGTATATTTCTGTGATAATAGTTGATAGCGTAGCATACAGTGTTTCCTTGATGCTGTAATACACACACACACACACACACATATATATATATATATATTGTGAATATGTCATGAACATTCCCTCAAGCAATAAATTTGGTAATCCATAATAATAAGTTAATAAGTTAATAACTTAAGTGAATAAGTATCATCAATAATAATAATAGATAACATTTTAGCTAATGTCAGTCTGATTCCTAAATAAAATTCTTCACAGATTCTTCAGTCAGATTATAACCAAGTAGTGTCAGGTTGCTAGGCTACTCAGGTCTTTCTGCAACCAGGTTTTTGGTTACAAACAATAAAGGCCATTAGGTCATTAGACTATTTCACACACACCATGACATGTAGAACATGAATGCAATGTCGCAGAATCTGAACTAAATTTGGAAATGTTATTGGTGTGTAGGTCTGAATTTGCAACCAATGAATGGTCAGTTGGGTCCTAGTAGGTTTTAACTGGAGCTAGATAAGCAGATGAAAAAAAACATGGATAACCATTAACCCACACTAAGTGTGTCAATGAAAAGAGAATTTGAAGAACATTTTCTCAAATGGATGCAATTAAAAATAAAATAAACCAAAGAAGATTCAACATGCTGTTATTGCTGGCCATTGAGCTGCAGCTGCACTTTGTTGATTTTTGGTTGATTATTTTGTGAGGTGAAAAGCAAGAAAGAAGTCAGTTGCTTCAGATAAGATCACCTTCTGCACGAGACTACTCAACTACTCATAATAGATGTGTAATGTAGCAATACGTAGCTAGGTGTGGAAGAGGGCTTAGGATTTACTAATCCATCCCTGCTGCTAAGCTATGAAAGTGTGATATTTTAAAACATGTTTAACCCCTTAGACTCCCAGAACCCATCAGGAAGTTGAGATATTCCTTACTCTTCTAACTACATACCTTTCTCTCTTAGTTTCAGCGTAGTTACTGATTACTAGTAGCTATGGTTTCCGATGAATATCTAAATAATAAGAGGTTATTTAGACGCTGAGACGAAGTACAAAAAATAGCCAAGGTTCTAAAGAAAAAAGTCATAAGCCTACCTCTGAGGGTAAAAAATATATACAATTTGAAGGGGAAAAAAACATATTTAAAGAAAAAAAAGATTTGTGAATAAAGTCATGATAACAGTTATGTGTGCAAACAGCAGCCTTCAATGAGCGCCAAAATGAGGAATGTGGAGGACTTGGTGAAGTTACACTTTTTCACAAATAAGAAAATACAAGGAAATGAATGCATTCTGGGAGCTGAGATAGAGATATGTGTACTGAATGCTCCATTTTCCTCTCCCTCATCACAGGATTCCTTGGCATGAGGACAGTATCTATTATGGGAAATCATGTCCTTTATCATGTTGTGACTCTGCCTCAACAAAGATATCTCAACAACTGCCCTCCAGACTCCCATAACACCCCAAGTGCTAATGACAACACTAGAGCTACTAACCCAAGCAAACGTACACTCTCGCAATTAGACCAAAACATGGGCAGTTGGTGTTATGAGACACTTCCACAAAAGGTCACCCACCTGTCACCCATCACGCTCCAGGCCACACCACCAAATGGACGCAATTTCCTAAGAAATTGATCACATGGGGTGAAATGGCATGTGTGACTATGAAGCAATGTGGCTCACATTAGCATTTCACCATCCACAGGGAGGCTCAAGCAGCACTACACTAGCTCTGGTGCCAGAGAAGACGGCTTGCCCAACACAGGGCAGGGTGGGTGGCCAAGCTTCAATGAGGTGTGATTCCCACATGATCCAAAGCGGCTTGTAAAAGCGTTAGCAGGGGTCATGTTTCAGTACAAGGAAATGGCAGTTGGAGAAAGCTGGCTGTCCTCTGCTGCCACATGCTGATTTATAATCAACACACTGCAAAATATATATCACACAAACGACTTTAACATTCCACGTTAAACCATCTCCAGTATAACTTTCAATTTAGCTTGCTTAAATCTGACAACTGTTGACCCAAGAGACCAAAATACAAGCAGCTGCTTGTTTTGTCTCATATGCTAATCTTTACATCAACATTGAAAGCAACACATCTGAGAATCTAACAAGCCTAGTGACAGGAGGCAAAAATAGCCCGAAAGCAACAGCTGACGAATGTGAAGAATGGCAGTGAAAACACTAGAACCTTTGCCTATCTCTCAGACCATAGAGGACACTGTTTTCTATCATCACAATAGATAGGTTCCTTAGTCTAATGCAAATAGTTGTTGCTTCCAACACACCAACTAAAGATAATGCTGAAAGGTTCCACTGACTTCATGGGATTCGAAAAAGTCATTGTAACCGAAATCTAATCTAAACTAAACTCTTCTGTCAGTCATTCCATGACAGGTATGTCATGGACAGAGCATGGTCTCTTGTTGATACGGTGAAGCTTTCTATAAGATGTGCTGGATGTAATGAAGTACAGGCGTTCAAATATGTTATTGTTTCGGTCGTAATACGTTATCGTTTCTATAGTAACTTACTCACAGGGCTAATAAAAATGTATTCATTTGAAAAAGAAAAACATATTAGTCCTGTGAGTAAGTTACTATAGAAACGATAACGTATTATGACCGTACTTCATTTCATCCAGCACATCTTATAAAAAGCTTCACCATATCAACAAGTAAATGTTTTTATGTGTTAAAATACAACACATTTTAAAAATTTATCTATTGTTAGCTTTAGATTGTATGGAGCATCCACCAACCAAGTCTCTGTGAATGACTTACTATAGAAATGTATTAGAATTATTAGTTCATTAATATAAACCTGTGTGTACTACTGTCAGAGCCATACTGTTATAGAAAATGAATCACAGCTACATACCAACGTTCTTGATCTTTCACATACATTTGACCTGACCAACTTAGCAACTCATATTTACCTTTCTCTTTCCTCCTTAATTATATTTGTACCCCTTTTTTCTCATTAACTGATGACAGTACTTTTACCTTAACCTTGATCCAAGATTTTCCTCCATCATCTCTCAGACTTTGACCATCAAGTCGTGTAGAAAATGCTCTGAACTCCAATCTTTGAGTACAAACGCAAGCTAAGTTCAATTTTCACAGCTCTGTGACCCGCTATGATACTTTACATGCCACCCCAAGCCACAGCTGCCACTGTTTGTGTGGAGCAAGAACCTGGCTTCACTATTTCTACCAGGCTGGTCTAAAAATACCACAGCCACACAATATTCCATAGCCATCACACATAGGAATATGTCCTGGTTATCGTGTGACACACACGCACACATGCCTAACATGGACCCCATATATGATTTGTGAGAAAAATGTATCAAATGCCACTTTTCTGTGTCTTGTACCACACAAGGCCTGTCTCATGTATGTCATTGTGTGGTGTTGCTTATGTGTGTCTCATATTATATTTAGAGTATTACAGTATTCTCATAAATTACATGAGAGTTATTTTAGTTTGCATTTTAAAGGGATACATAGTTACTACAATAGCTCATGAGAATAAATGGCAATTTGGTATGTTCCATCTCTAAAAAAATCTAAAATGAGTCATGCCATGGCACACACTATGGTCTGAAAACAAAGTAAAAGAGCCTTCATCATTATTTTAATCAGCGTGACATCAGCTGGCCATATGACTCTGACGACTGCAGTGATCATGAGTAAGGAGTTGGTAGCTATTACACACTGCTCAGCTTTCCACAAATCAAGGCCTGTATTAAATTGGCACACCCCTTACTGAATAGTATTCTTACTTCTGATTGGTGGAATTGGTGGGCAGCTGCAATAAGGTTCGTAACGAAGTGCAAGCAGTTCTCAGAGCAAAGAAACACAGCGTCATCCTAACCATCACACATGCTACGTGCTGAAAGACAGCTGGGCAAATACAGGTCTCAAATTTCACAACACTTCTGCTTCTAGAACAAACAACACCATTAGTACTGAATGAGTGTTTTTGATAACAGGAAATGCTGTCAGACTGCTTATATTGTAATACAGTTGGTCTCAAATGTTTTGTAGCCATAAACCCCTTTAACTACAAAATTCCACATTCCCTCAGTGCAAATGCACTTCATCAATATTATTTAAATGTGTACAATAATATTTTTTGCCTATTTTTTTAAGAGACCTAGAGCTTTCAATTCCTAAACTTTCCATTCGCAGAACATATTAGGTCCAAACTGATATTTTTTATAGGCTGTTTTTGATTTTTGTTTGGATTAAACCTATTCAGTTCACGTGAGCAGTCAAATCAGCTAATGACTAAATGAATTTAATAATAAATATAATAACTTTGAAAATGGTGGGTTTTGATTTCCACCACTGTACCGAGATTAAAAAAATTACAGATCCCCAATTTACCACAGATTTAATAAATAACCATGATAAAATCATCAGGCTGAAACTGTGTAAAGTTCTTTTCATTGCTAGAAATGAATGTTCCATTGACCCAGACCATTTTGTTTTTCTTTTATACCAGTACAATTGTGAAATTTAGTTAAAATAAGCAATAAGTAATATGAATATGTTTATTAGGTAGATAGATGTAATATCTAATATAGTTACACTAAACCTTACAAAATCTTGTGTGAATGTAAATAAAAAATGCAATCTTGTGCTAAAAACTCAAATCAGCTTTGGTTAAATTTATAATTGGGTTGCCAATTGGTTTACCAACTGGGAAGAAAGAACAGCAGAGGTTTCCGGTTATTGTGTCATTACTATTACTGCTCGTTATAGCAGTTTTATTGTCTTCTTACACTGATTTTCCTCTGCGACTTGCTCGAATCTTTAAAAAAAAAAAAAACAGCCAGCCAGACCACCTTCAAGGTAAGGCAAATCTTTCGAGATACTTACTACCTAATGGCCTTATATTGTTATAAGTTACTATATTTGCTGAATAAAGGTTATGAAGTAGATGAATTTAGGTAAGGTTTTTGTAGCTAGCTAACTACGCTGGCTAAAGGCTGTGCAATAAGCAAATGCCACAACTGTAGAATAGATTAACACTTATCAGCTTTTTTAATGCATTTTAATGTATCAGAACCTGGACTAAGCCTATTCATAATCATCTCATCTCACTTTTCATTCTCTCTCGCTTTTGTCACTTTTTTCGATTATCTTTTGTCCACTTTGGCACCTTCTTCAGATAAGTATGTAGATTAGGTTGGTGTAAGTATTATGTAGTTGTCTCATAATCATCTTAATATGCTATTATGTTGTAATGTTTTTCAGATGTACTTTTGTCTATGTTTGTTTTTTTTTTTTTTAATTTGACTGCTGTCTCTTCTGCTTTTATTCCAGCGAGACCTCCAGGACCCTGAGGATCCGCAGGAGTCCTGGACCTTCCTACACACCTGCATCAGTGTTTCTGTAATATAAAGTTTTTTGGATTGTGTGGTCCATAGTTTACTTAAACTCCACTCACCATCATATTATAAACTATAATTACTGCCATGGTTTACCACGTTACAAGTTAAATTACCGGAACCTTAATTGTCTTATCTTTAGCCATTCAGATGTTGATTTGCTGGTGTGCTTGGGATCATTGTCCTGTTGTATGGCCCAATTTCAGCCCAGCTTAAGCTGCCAGATAGATGGCTTCACATTTGTCTCGAGAATATTCTGGTATAAAGTGGAGTTCATCATTGTCTCAATGACTGCAAGCTTCCCCAGGTCCTGTGGCTGCAAAATAAATCCAAATAAATCACCCCCTGTTTGTGGTGATACACTGTGTTTGGTTTTCGCCAAACGTGGTGCTGCGCTTGATGACCAAAGTTCTCCACCCTGGTCTCATCAGTCCAAAGGATATTGTTCCAGAACTTTTGTGGTTTGTTCAGATGTAAAGTCATGCTGCCATATTCTTTTTGGATAGAAGGAGCTTTTTCCTAGCCACCCTTCCATGAAATGTCTTGAAGGTTCTCCATTTGTAAACAATCATTCTCACTGTAGAATGGTGAATTTCAAATTGTTTGGAGATGGCCTTATAACCCTTCCTAGATTGATGAGCAACAACAATTGCTTCTCTGAGGTCATGGCTGATGTCATTTCTTCTTGGCATGATGGAGACACATACCTGAGTGCTCCAGAACACCAAACTATCAAATGTTCTATTTTTATAGAGGTAGTCACACTTCTTGATTGATCTTGTGCATTTCATCTGTAACACCTGGCTGCTAATTATTCTCTTAAAGATTGTGGAAATAGAAAGGGTGTACTTATTCGAATCTGGTTTTGGTTTATTTTTTGGGGGAAAAAATGAATACATATTGAAATCTGTTGTCTTTTTTTTTTGTAGTCATCAGTGGTTAATTTATTTGTTTATAGAAGTTGGTGAGAACCACACAATTGTTATTTGGACCCTCATAAATAAAAACATAGAAATCACAGAAATAATAATATGTGGAAAATACCATGGTGACCTATCAAAATCAAATTCTTGCTTTGAACATGGGAGTAAGCACATGTGTCCGACATGATTAGGGGTAGGGGATTTGGGAGGAAAGAAGGCAACTATTAGAAGTGAAGACAACAGTTCGAGCCTGACTGAGATCAACAGTGGCCTACAAATACAGCAGGAAGGCTGAAGCAATGTAGCAGCTGTGGTGAAGGCTCAGCTTTAACAAGGCCTGCCCCACATAAACACTGTGCTGAGGATTACTGCACTGGCTTCCCCCCTCTACTGCAGTACAATGGTACTGGATTTGTTTTTACTGTAAGGCCATAAACAATCACAGGGCAAGAGTGGTCAGCGTGAAGGCCCAGGCAACAGGATCATACATAATGGGGAACTGAAGGCTGACCATTAGCAGCATTGGATAAATTCATTAAGCCTCCTCTTAATCAAATATCCTAATTAAGTTATGTGTCCTTTTAAACATGTGTACACAAGCTGATTACAGAGAAGTTTGGATGGCATGGTTGATTGTTCATTCATGCTTGCACAAACATATAATCAATATGAGAGGTCAGCTGTAATAAAAGTAGGGGAGTTGCACACTACTGTGTAAAAGTATTAGACATCCAAGATTTCTTATATGAATTCTGTAGGAATGTAATTGAATATCAATATGTTATTTGGATACAAAAAAATATATATACAAAATTGACATTATTGACATAAAAAATAAACTAACAAACTAATAATAAGAACTAATGCCACAGCGAGAGTGGCAATGCTGACAGTGCAAAAGAAAGAAAGAAAGAAAGAAAGAAAGACTTTTATTAGACTTTTAGGTCTTTCATTCAGGCCACGCCTCCTTGGGACTTAAATCCAGATACAGGTATGAATATTTGTAGCACTAAACATATACAAATAGTGGCACTGCATCACACACCTTTTGTTTCGTTTATTTTATCCTGTTAAAGGAAGTAACATTATGTAATAGACCAATTATAAAATTTTCAGTACTTTCTATGCATATATCCCAACGCCCATTAAACAAATATGTCTAGCGTCTACCTGTGGCAAGGTCTCTAAGCTACTTGGAGCAACCTACAAGTTGATTTCCTTATAAAACTGCATAACACTGTCCATAAGAGAACTTCAATTTTAAAAGCAAAAAGAGGTCACACCAAATATTAATTTTACTGTTTCGATATTTAGAAGCTGTTCCTTGTATTATTCTTAAATCATCTTTGCTTTATATGATTTTTACATATGATTTAGACAAAGTACAAGAACTCCTGACATGAAACTCCTGCAATATAGAATTAATAAAACTGAAGCATCAGAGCATCAGTGTATACAGTGTATTTGAAAGATATGTATGCAGATATCACGATATACAGAAAACCATGATATTAGGTTGTGCAGTTATCAAGTGTGTTGCAATGATCTTGTTGGAAATAAACCCAGAAGTCACAACAGCACTATCACATTTGTATGCATTATGCCATCAGTTCACATGACCGACCTTATGGCTTGCTGCATATTACCAGTAATGCAATTTAGGTGACGAAGTGCCATCTACTGGTTAGTCGTCTAGTTGCATATGTCAAAGATGGACAAGAAAAACCGGAAAGGTAATGCAGTGGAAAAGAAAACATTGCTAATTTTACAGCAATGCGTGTGACTAAGTTTAAACATACCTGCCTGTCATACTTCGCCATAAACTGGATCCTGATAAGGAAAGAATGAACAAAATGTTAGGTACAGTCCGTCAATACTATGTTAACAGTATGTACACAAATGAAATTTCTTAAATAAATATGATGAATACAGAAGCACTGAATATACTGTCGTCATGGCACAGTGCTTGCATTCAGCCCATGATAGACTAAAGATATATTCAGGTGAGGCTTTCCATCCAAAGGTGAGTTTAGCACTTTTAACTGCCATCATGAATGGATCATACCTTAGTCATATTGCAATCATATAACTGTACGAATTGCACTAATTACTCTGATCTGTCTTACTTATAGCATATTGGTCAGGTAATAATGCTGCCCTTGTCTTATATGGTGACATTTATGCACGTTTTTTATACGTAATTATTACACAATAGACAATCTATCAGTGACATACAGTGAGTGTATTAAATGGTGATCCACACCTCTTGACCTGGAAAGTGCCATGTCCCTCAGCAACTGTACCAGCAGCAATAGAAGCAGACACAAGCAGAGAAGACAAACCACTCGGAATGGACTAAAGGACACAAACCTGAAGAGGGGAAAAACAATCAATGTTTTTTTTTCTTCCAGTTTACTCATTAAGTACAGAGGAAGCTCCAAGTGAAACTAACATTTAATGCATTTAATGCATTGTCACAGCTTTTAAAATAATGTATATAATGGGTGAAATATCTAAAGCCCTTTAAGATATGAAAAGTTGGATATACTTCATGCCCATTTGCCCTGTTCTACTCAAGACTTGGCCAAAGAGAATAATCTCCAGTGCTATTAAATCCAGGCCACGGCTTACTTACATGGAGAAATGGCCTTTGCAAAGTATTTGGTATAAATCCAAATGTGGAACCACTCACTAGGTAAACAGATTCAAATGGAGCTCCTTTGGAATATGAAATATTAATAATATGCAATTATACGAAGTGCCATGCTTCTCCACTTCTGAGTACAAATGGGAGGAAGAAGATGCAATAGGAAAAATCCAAGTGCCCAGACCAATCATTCATGACAGCACTGCTTCCTCTAGTCAAAACTTGCTTTTCAAGGGAACTGCTTGTAAAATAAATGACTATCTACATATGACATGAATGCATTATCTAATCTTTGCAGGTTCTGTTCAAGCCCAGTAGCATGACTTGGGCAGAATAGTCTACTGCAGCCACAGACAGGCCTAAATGTGGGGTTAACGCATAGATCTATAAGACTAGAACTACAGGAATAGATAAGAAGTATTAATAATAAGCATGCACTGGAAATTAGTATTTGACACAAGTCTTGTACAGAAGCCAATCTGAGCATTCTGCAAAAAAAAAAACAAAAAAAAAAAACATCACGACATGCAGTATAGACATTTAATTCTCACGTGGGAGAAGAGAAAAACAGCTGCGTCATGGCTCTCACCAGAACACGACGTTCGTCGCTGCAAAGGTGGCGCAAGTCTTCACCGGCGCCTTCCAGGTCATCAGCGGGTTTCGGCAGCACGTCGGCGCAGGGCTGATTGATGAGGGCCGCCGGGCTCCTGTAGCCTCCCGCTCCGTTCTCTCCGCCATCGCGCTCCCCGACTGAGCTCGCGCTCCTCCCCGCGAGCGCGCGCGCGCACCCGGCGGCAGCTGCTCGCGGCTTTGTTGTTGTTCTGCCGCTGACGTCATCCGGAGACTGTCACGCTTTGCTCCTGGGATCCCAGTCCTCGTCGTCCTTCAGGCTTTACCTGCCATGGATTAGGTTCTTCAGTAAACAGTGTCGGGCGTGATTATGACTAGTATTATAGAGCCTCTACCTCTCGTGCGTGCTCTCACATTAAAAATGTTAATGCAAAAATGCAAAAAAAAAAAAAATGCATGTAATGCATATTCAAAATGCTACCTTATGCATGTAAACAATGAATGTGTGTCAAAGGGTGGAATGTTCACAGCTCAGGGTTTTTTTAAATCAGAACATTCATTCATTCATTCATTCAAGTAACCAGTTGTTCCAGAGTGGGGATGTCCAGTCTTATCCAGAAAGGACCGGTGTTAGTGCAGGGTTTCATTCCAACCAAGCAGAAGCCACACCTGAGTCTACTGAAAGCCCAGATCAACTGATTTCAACAGGTGGAATCATATGTGCCTCCTGCATTATTGGAATGAAAACCTGCACCCGCACTGGCCCTCTGTGGATGAGACTGGACACCCCTGGTCCAGATCCTATCCGGGAACACTGAGCACAAAAGATGGTAATACAGTACACCCTGGAAAGGATGCTGGTCCATTGCAGGACACCATGCATACACATTTACACACTCATTCCCAACTACCAGCATGTTTCTGGGAGGTGGGAGGACGCCAGAGACCGTGAAGGACACCCACATGGACACGAAGAGAAAATGCAGAGAAAAATACACACGGACATTAACCTAAGCTCAGGATCGGCAAGACTACTCGCTGCACCACTGTGCCACCCTGAGTCAGAACACTTCCTGTAATGCTTGTACGTTTTCCTCACATTCTGGTAGCTGTCAATATAACTATGCACTCAGAGGAAAACAGGAAATGTGGGCCACCAACATCTAACTAATCAACACAAGGTGGACTCTCTACTTATCTTTCAGTCATGTTGGCTGTGAATTCCACAAACTCCTCCTCTTGCAGTGGAATTCAGGTGTTCTGTTGTAGGCATGTGGTTTTAGTGCATGGATTTGAAAAGATTTCAGAAGGTGAAAACAGGTGACTTCAGCTGCCTTACAACAAAATCCCTTTTGCAACTTGAAGACAGGTTTACTGCATTAATCTGCATTAAAAATAGTATAGTGTAATGCAGTAATCTTTAATACTGTTATTTCTGTTACTGTTATATATATATAACAGTAACAGAAATAACAGTATTAAAGATTACTTCATTACACTATACTATTTTACACTATATATATATATATATATATATATATATATATATATGTATGTATATATATATATATATATATATATATATATATATATATATTTTTTTTTTTTCATGAAAAATAAGGGGGAAAAGGGGAAAATATATTCAAAATGCCTATTACCTTTACACAGTTGCTGATATTTAAAGTTATAAGTAAGGTTTGTAAGGTTTATAACCACTTGTTTACATACCTTACTTTCAGGTATGCCATATTTAATTGTTATACTTTTTTTTATTTACATCAAATTATCCTAAACTTAGCATTCCAGTTGTTATAATATTACAGAACTACCTAATTTTGAAATATGAAATAGTTTCTTTTAGCCAAAGGCCTCTGTTTGTTTGAAGAGAGTTTTTGTAATATTTTCATGCTTACAGCCAGTATGTAAAATCATCACACATGATAGATTCTAAATAAAAGGTGTCTTCAAGAGTCAGCACAGAAGACAGAACAAGAGAGGCATAACCCAATTTTTTCTGAGCAATCAATAGACACTAATGAATTGGCTGAATATCCAGGGCAGTTTTCAGTGCAGTATCCTGCTCTACTCTAAATTTAAAAATTTATATATTCCTCAGTTGTACTCTGTGTCATTATTATGCAGACATGTGGGACGTTCCATGAAATATTTTAAAGTGAAAATATGTGGGGATTTTTGAGAGTGAGGCAACAAGGAATGAAGGAAGGAACAAAGGTCAGTATTAACAGTGTGCCAGAATGGGGAGTGAAGACCTTAATTGGACTGAATTTCACAGGCAACAAAAGGCCTGGCTAGAAAGTTCCAGGTCTGGTTTTACAGGACCTGCTTTGTTGCTGCTGCATTTGTTCTCTAGTGCTGTGTTAACAGTTATCCTTTCTGTGACAGCCTCTCTCCCCAGCCTTCCACACAGAGCATGAAACTCTCCCTACATCAAACTCCCAGTTTTGCATGTGACCCTGAGTTGGTAAAAGTTTTGGTGCAGCTTGTCTGTCTGGTATCCAGTTGTGGCATAGTAGCTACCTTGAGACCATGTTCCCAAGCCTCTTCTTCTATTATGATAAGCCGATGCAAGAGCGCTGAGACCAGCAAGAGATGATGGGTCAACAACCAGAGGAAGTGGTGGATGGTTTGAGCACTGAGGAGCTGGAGTGTAAGATCTGCTATTGTGCTTATAATCTGTCCAGTCGGCGACCCAAAGTGCTCGAGTGCTGCCATCGTTTGTGCTCCAAATGCCTGGCAAAAATTCTCAATCTGGGTGAGTCACCCCCAAACTCAGTGGTCTGCCCTTTCTGCCGCTACGTTACTAGTCTTCCTGGAGAAGCTGGTGGCAGTCTACCGGATGACTACAACTTGATGACTGTGCTGTCCATCCAAAACCAATATCTGAATTTAAAGGGGAGCAAGGGTGAGATTTTGCTCAGCCCCGGACATCTAAATTCTCTGGTGGGTCACTCAGCATCGGCATCGCCTTCATCCATATGCTCCAACTATGTGGTTATCACCATTATGGAGTCACTACAGGAGCGTGCCATTTCAGCAGATCACCGCTCCTCCAGCCTGGACTCCATGGCCTCAGTGACGCGACGCTGCACACTGTGGAACTGTACCACGCTGCTGTGCCAGGCATCAGCCCGAATTCTGGTGTGGATCCTGGGGCTGTTGTACTTCAGCTCTCTGCCAACAGGTGTCTACTTACTCATCATGCAGAAAACCACTCTGGGAGTTCTGCTGATCAGCCTAGTGCCTGTCAGTCTACTCATGATCATGGTGTATGGGATGTGCCGGTGTGTGTTCCATGAGTTTTGGGACTGTATGCCACCTTAAGGATCAAAACAGGGATGTCTCCTCAGTGATTGCAGCACTCTCTGGATGTGCCAATGGACTGACAGGTTTTTGAAAACCTCAGTTCTCTGTTCACAAAATGACTGAGAACAAGAAGTCATAGAAAATAGTTTTATTTCAAAATATAATTTCTAACTATCAAGTTAATCTCTAGAATGTATGTATCTTTATACTACAGTACTGATGAAATTCTCATATTTTCTCATACATTCTCATATCTGAAAATGTTGCTTACATTTTTAATGGTTGATGATTAATTATTTTATGGCTCTGACAGTAGTTCTGGCTGGAGTTTAAATGAAAGGTTTACCGTATTTGCACTCATTCTTATACAAGATCATTTCTATAGTAATATCTCACACACAGCTTGTATAGCAGATGCTCCATAATCTAAGACTAATAATAAACTGATTTAAAAAGTGTTAAAAAGTGCAGCATGTCATTGATTAATTAATTAAAAACTGTAATTGCTGGCAAATTGCTGTGGTACAAAACACAGGATGTGCTGTCACAAAAAATATACCATTCTAGCTAATCTTTTTTGTCACAGGGAAAATCTATTTATACTGTGCACTTTTTCTTAGATACAAAAAGAACTATTAAATTCAACAGTTGACTAATAATCAATTTGACTCACCAAACCTTATGATAACATATTCAAGTTCATAAAAAGACATGACCTATGTCAATTACCAGTTCGTGAATTATATTTACTCTCAGCATTCCTTTGAAAGAAATTGCAATATAGCTTTTGAAATGTATAAATATATTTTATATTTAATTATTATGTCTACTATTTCATTTACCATTTGTTTGATTGTTTATTGTGAAATCATGGTTATCACTTATTTCTCTACTGAAAAATCTGCTATGCTATTCTTCAAAATATGCTATTGTAACTACTGGCAGTCTCCCTTCTCTAGCCTTTGTTATAGATATTTTGGGCATTGTTTGTGGAAATATAAAATATAGAAATGCATGTGTGAGACAGTTTGATTTCTTTTAGGCCTACAAGCCACTCACTATAATTACTGGTGCTATTATTGCTTCATTCGAAAAAGACAGCTGACATTCTATCTCACTTAAATTAGTCCAACTACCCTATCTATCCTCAGTCCAACTACCCTATCTGTCCTTGATAGACATATAGTCATCTCCGAAAGAAATGGAACAGCAATGTCTATACACTGAAGACATTTGGGTTTGAGATCACAAGATGATGATATATATATATATATATATATATATATATATATATATATATATATATATATATATATATATATATATAAAATAATTTCAGCTTTAATTTGCTGATATTTACATCTAGATGTGTTAAACAACTTAGAACATGGCACCTTTGGTGGTAGACCACCCAATTTTTAGGTGAGCAAAAGTATAGCAATACATCGTCTTAAAGTAAATTAAAGTAAATAGCACTTAACATTTGGTTGCATATCCCTTGCATGCAATAGTTGCATCAAGCTAGCGACCCACCGACATCATCAAACAGTTGCATTCTTCCTTTATGATTCTTTTCCAGGCTTGTAAAACAGCTTCTTTCAGCTGTTGTTTGTTTTGGGGGGTTTCTCCCTTCAGTCTCCTCTTCAGGAGGTGAAGTGCTGCTCAGTTGGGTTAAGGTCTGGTGATTGACTCGGCCAGTGTAAAACCTTCCACTTTTTCCCCCGATGAAGTACTTTATTGTGTTGGCAGTGTGTTTTGGGTCATTGTCTTGCTGCATAATGAAGTCCCTCTGTAAACTGGTAGACAGAATGTTTCTGTAGACTTCTAAATGAGTAACATCATCAATAAAGATTAGTGAACCTGTTCCAGAAGCAGCCATGCAAGCCCAAGCCATGGCACTACCTCCACCGTGCTTGACCAATGAGCTCGTATGTTTTGGCTCAGGAGCAGATCCTTTCTTTTTCCACACTTAGGCCTTTCCTTTACAAGGTTAATCTTGGTTGAAGAACATTTGTGGATCATCTCTGTATTTCTTTGTGAATTCCAATCTGGCTTTCTGATTATTACTGCTGATGGGTGGTTTGCATCTTGTGCTATGGCCTCTATATTTCTGCTCTTGAAGTCTTCTTTGAACAGTGGATTGTGATACCTTCATCCCTGCCCTGTGAAGGTTGATGGTGATGTCACTGACTGATGTTTTTGGGTTTTTCTTCACAGCTCTCACAATGTTTCTGTCATCAACTGCTGTTGTTTTCCTTGGCTGACTTGTTCCATGTCTGGTTTTTAGTACACCAGTGGTTTCTTTCTTTTTTTAGGACATTCCAAATTGTTGTACTGGCTATGCCCAACATTTGTGCAATGACTCTGATAGATTTTTCCTCTTTTCTCAGCTTCAAAATGGCTTGCTTTTCTCCCATAGATAGCTCTCTAGTCTTCATGTTGGTTCATATCCTTTTTAGCAACAAATGCAGTCTTCATAGGCCAAACCCAGCACTCAAGAGTAGACATTCAGAGCTTTTCATTGTTTAAACAATCAATCTAACAG
Organism: Pangasianodon hypophthalmus; assembly: GCF_027358585.1. Taxonomy (NCBI): domain Eukaryota; kingdom Metazoa; phylum Chordata; class Actinopteri; order Siluriformes; family Pangasiidae; genus Pangasianodon; species Pangasianodon hypophthalmus. Next base: position 24,009,171 of record NC_069713.1, read on the forward strand.
GACACACATGGGCAATAAGAAACACCCGTCAGTCACATGTTCCAATATTTTTGATCACTTGAAAAATTGGTGAGTTCAAACAAAAGGTGCCATGTTCTAAGTTCTTTAACATATATAGATGTCAATATCAGGACATTGAAGCTGAAAATCTGATCTATCGTCTTGCATTATTTCAATCTCAAACCCAAATGACTTCAGTGTACTGCAAAAACAAACACATTGCCTTTGCCGTTCCAATACTTTTGGAGGGAACTGTATACTGGCCGTTCAGGGTGTATTCTTGAATTAAGTCCAGTGTTTCATGGATAGATTCAAGATCCACCACCTTCCTTACCGGGATAAAGCAGTTATTAAAGATAAAAGACTTAATTAATGTATGTATTATGAGATGCCACTGTCTTCATATAGGCTAAGGACATCACATTTTCTCCCAACTACTTTGCGTATATACTTTCATAAGATCCTCATATGAAGACAGCTGAGTATAATTTTTTTCCAAACTGCTTCTTGATTGAAGACATTGAGCAATTTTCATAGTTTATAACAAATTTCATAGGTTTTATTTCATAGTAGAAATTACAAGGTACACAACATAGTTTGGGTCTTAGTATATATAATATTATTGGCAATGTAGCTCCTCTTTTTTCCATACAGCAGTGTCAGTATCAGTTACTGACAAAAGAACTGCTGTTAGCTTGGTCGTCAGACTATCTGTAACCCTGCAGTTACTGGTGGACCATGGTCCAAATGAGGACCCAGCAAAGTATTTCATTGGAACAAACTACTGTAGCAGAGCTGATAAACGTATGAAAAAAAAGACAGGCCGTAGTTCAGCGACTCTATCTTTTTAAACATGAACCATGGTGACATCTCTAGCAGATTCACTGTTGTGACTTATCCAGTTATATGCATTTATGTAAATTATTTAGCTGAAAGCAGCTGATCAAACCAGAGACTAGCTATAGTGATAGAAAGTTTAGGTAATAACGGGAAGTTTTCACAGATTTTCCTTTTATTTACCCTCTCTGGTGTGATTAGCAAACGTATGGCACAGCTTGATCAAAGAAAAATCACTGATGAAACAGAATATTTCATGATGATTGGATAAAGAAGTATCCATTTCTTGTATTTGTGTCAAATTCAAAACTGATGTCTCATCTGTTGCGTTAATGGAATGGCGGTAGTCAAAAGTGGCCAAAAATAAAACACAATCCATTTGTCTTATTTATAGCCGTAAGCTAATCACTAACGGTTAAGCATGCTAGTTGAGAATTTGGTCCTTTGTAAGCAAGGAATTTTCTGTAACTGGAGCTTATAGGAATTTTAATTTGAGTAACCCTGCTTTACAAGCTTTATGCAACTGAAAAACAGCAGCTCAACACCCACTAAAACGCCATATCACTGTTGCTGGCGTGCTGAGAATGGTTCACCACCCAAATGATATCTGGTCAGCAGTGGTCCTACAGGGGTCCCTGTCAATTTACAACGAGGGTAGAGAGTGGTATTGCAGAAAGTTTCAAGAGAAAGAGGACAAAGATTTGGGGCAAAGATTCTGTGCAAGATTCAGGATAATCCTATCCCACATGCATTGCAGTAGTTATATACAGTCTATACTGTATGTGTTAATCTTATCATCACATACATGAATCTGATTTGGTGTATTGTGCTTGAGATCAGTTATATATTGATCAAAGACGTTGCTAAAATAAGTGATCTGCCTGGATTTCCATGTAAGCCCATGCTATGACACAAGGTGCACAGAGGACATGTTATTGATAGGCTGTGTGTCTGGGCATGCATCAACTCCTGGAGAAGTGTGACTGGACTCCGCCTCAGCCAATCAGATCGCCGCATTTCTCACCAACAACAAACAAAAGATCGGAGTGAGAGCTCTGTCGATGTCTGTGAATTTTATTCCTCAATTCGCTGCATGTCGTCCTAGAGAGTGGGATTCATGCCGTTTGGCTTTGTTTTGGCATCTCTGTGCATCGACTTTGTATGAACAGCGAGGAGCTTCTCCGCTTCACTAACCTAGTCAGCCAGGAGAGCTGTTTGCGCCGTGCTCTCTAAAGCTAGCCTGCTAGCTAACCAGAAAAAAAAAGCGAAAAAACAGAAAGAGTTCGTGTTTTGTGGTCGGTGACAGCAGATAGAGCTCATCGCTGGAGTCTTCCAGAGAGCTGTCCAGCTAAAGGTAGCTGGTTAGCTGTGAGTGTTAAAGGGAGGAATCCGATCGCGATGTCCGGACCGTCATCGGGCTGCGGCTTTCTGATGTCGGTTGTTCACGGAGACTTGGCTCTAAACGAGCAGGAAAAAGAGCTCAACCAGCGGCTCAGGCGCCTTTACCCGGCCGTCAACGAACAAGAAACTCCGCTGCCCAGATCCTGGAGCCCAAAGGACAAATTCAGCTACATTGGCCTGTCACAGAACAACCTGCGGGTGCATTATAAAGGTAAGCAGCCTCATCAACAACAAAGCTAACTGGCTAACCAAGTGGCTAGACTGTATAAGTAGCCAGCTGGGTAGTATACATGTTAGTAGTGTGTTAGCAGTGTGTTAGCAGTTGTGGCTTAGTATTGCTAAATAAGTAGCTTTACTGCTTATTATCTACCGAGGGAGTCGAAATTCAGCAGCTATTACAGTTAGCTAGGCAGTAAATTCACCCAGGTAATGGGATAATGCTGCCTCTACATGTTTGACAGCCAGCCTTGTCAAATTACCTAGCTAGCTAAAAATGGACTAAATAACTATTTAGGCATATATTATTTATGGTGGTCGTATTGTTGCAAGCTACATTCTAGGTCCTGTTCATTTAAACATTTGATGTGAAAATGATTTGATTACTACGACAGTGGCTAGTTCTCGAGCCCAAGTTTTTTTTTTTTTTTTTTTTTTTTTTTTTTTTTTTTTTTTTTTTTTAAGAACTAACTAGCAAGATAGCTGGCTACGTTACTTTTTCACACCCGTATTCCAGCAAACCCCGCCTCATTCGCTAGGATTTGGCTGCTCATTGGATGGACGCGGCCATATCCTTTCAGTGAACCGTTGATGAGGATATTCTCCTAGCCAATCGGAACGCAGGAGTTTCCGCAAAACGGGTAGGAGAAAATGGCGTCAGAGGTTCTTCACTGAAATCCGGAAGTAGCATCTGGATAGATGTGTATTTTTAGCTAACCTCTTTTGTAGTTTGTTAGCGAGCCAAGCCATTAAAATTGTGCACTTTTCTTGGATAAAGAGTAACAGTCATCCTTTATAGTTACTCATGTTAACAAATTAAAGTGTCAGACCCTGCTAACGGTCAATATCATAAGAATCATGACTACAGGCTAACTGAAGCCTGTAGCCTAACAGCGTTAGCTCAGTAAGGCCTGCTCGCTAATGCCGCTTATTTCCTTGGTAGGCATAAAGCAGCAGCGGTGAACATGGTGCTGGTGAACATCTCGCTTCAGAGGTGTTAGTTACACAAGCTAACTAGTTAAACAATTTCTCACATATTTGCTAGTCCTGCAGTAGTGTCTGATGACGAAAAGCTAGACCAAAAAAAGTCCAAACTGGCCGGTGGAGATTAAATGTTGTTTGTTGTGTGTGTGTGTGTTTGTGTGTGTGTGTGTGTTTATTTATTTATATATATATATATATATATATATATATATATAGTGAATTAGTGTGTGTGTGTGTGTATTTATATAATACACACAGTCCCCTCTTGAATTGGCTTTCAAGGCCAGTTCTTTTGTGAGACATTTGGGCTTGATATCTTAAGAGGATTAGGAGACGATAGATCAGTGTGTGTATATATATCGTCTACTTAATAGGAACACCTGTACACCTGCACATTCATTCAGAGTTATGCAATAAGCCAATCATGTGGCAGCAGCACAATGCATAAAATCATGCATATACAGGTCAAGAGCTTCAGTTAATGTTCACATCAAACATCAGAATGGGGGAAATTGTGATTTCTGTGACTTCAATCGTGGCATGGTTGTTGGTACCAGAGGTGCTGGTTTGAGTATTTCAGAAACTGCTGATCTGGATTTTCACACATAACAGTCTCTAGAGTTTACACAGAATGGTGCAAAAAAAAAAAAAAAAAAAAAAAAACATCCTGTGTGTGGAGGGTCTGCAGGCTGAAACACCTTGTTGATGAGAGAGATCAGAGGAGAACGTTCAGACTGGTCCGAGCTGACAGGAAGTTTATAGTAACTCAAATAAGCACTCTTTACAACCGTGGTGAGCAGAGAAGCATCTCAGAACACATATCAAACTTTGAGGTGGATGGGCCACAACAGCAGAAGACCACATCGGGTTTAACTCCTGTCAGTCAAGAACAGGATATCCGAGGCTATCATGGGCACAGACTGGAAAAAGAACAGGTGATTTATTTATTTATTTTTAAATCTTGAACTGCCCAGTTTCTATGAGTCTGTGCCCATGATAGCCTCAGATTCCTGTTTTTGGCTGGCAAGAGAGGAACCCAGTGTGACCTTCTGCTGTTGTAGCCCATCCACCTTAAGGTTCGATGTTTTGTGCATGCTGAGATGCTTTTCTGCTCACCACGGTTGTAGAGAGTGATTATATGAGTTACTATAGACTTCCTGGCAGCTGGAACTAATCTGGCCATTTTCCTCTGACCTCTCTTATCAACAACACATTTCCACCCACAGAACTGTCGCTCACTCAGTGGTGTTTTTTTTTTTTTTTTTTTTTTTGCTTTTCACGCCATTTTATATAAACTCTAGAGGCTGGTGTGTGAAACTCCCAGGAGATCAGCAGTTTCTGAAATACTCAAACCAGCCCATATCTCCAGATTTTTTGCCTCAAGGGAAGATAATTTACACAGTAGCCAACAATTCAACGTAATTGATCTAAGGCACTTGTGAGAAGTAGTTCACTGGTCCACCTAAAATAACTTAAAATGCAAATTGTACCATGAAGTCCACTGAGGTTTTGTTTGTTTGCATTTTATTTGTATGGAGAACCCTTTATATTTACTCAAAGTGGAAATTCCAGTTCACTGTGTCCATAGAGGGAGTTTAGATAAGGTGATTAGACTACGCTGTTTAGGCTTCTTAGTTTTCTTTTGTTTACTTCTTGTACAGAGTGTTTTACATGTTCTTTGTATCACTCGGGTCATTACATATAGAAAGAAGATTGTCTGAAGACATACAGATTAGAATTTCAAAGTTTATCAGGATAGAAAATAATAGACTATATCATTCGATAACATATAGAAACAAGTCATCTTTGGGCATGAAACTACAAGCTATATATGTATTTGAAAAATAATATCAATATCAAATAATATCATAGCCTAACAATACAGGAAAATGAGCATTTCCACCATTTCAGGTTTAAAGAGAGTGCAGGAAGTCTTGCAAATATTATGAACTGTGCAGTCAGGAACTGCTGGGTGGCAGTGGCAATCACACAAATTCAGCTGGATGGTAGATTTTTAGGTGATTTTTTGATATTATCCTTTTACCAATTGGCTATCTAATGTCCACATGGCTGACATTTTAACTGTTGATCTTCTGCAAGTGTTTGAACTTGTCTGATCTCTGACTGGCACAGACGATCACAAAACCACATTTAATCACTTTCTAATTATTATCACCATTAACATTGTTTGTAAAGTGATTGGTCACTTTTTGGTGTGTCAAAATATCTTAGGTCCAGATTTTTGTCTATTTTTTATTTTAATTTGTAATTGTAGCATCATTAATGTGACACAAAAGTTCTCCCTTGTGTCCCTTTATATATTAAACCAAAATGCATTAGAATGCATTCACCTTGGCTTTGATTGTATCTTTGTCTGTCTGATTTTTAGGTCATGGAAAGACACCTAAGGATGCGGCATCTGTTCGTGCGACTCATCCTATTCCAGCTGCCTGTGGGGTCTATTACTTTGAGGTGAAAATCATCAGTAAAGGACGAGATGGGTAAGTAAACTGATCAGCATGATTTACCATAAACATATTTTATTTAGAGCAATCCAAATGATTTATATAAATGCACAACATGTATGTAATTCTCTCTCTCGTATCAGGTACATGGGGATTGGTCTCTCTGCCCAGGGGGTCAACATGAACAGACTTCCAGGTAAAACAGACGATTAGGATATTTGATCAGATTGAATGAGACAGTTGTCAGTGTCTGTCTGAAACAGTCTTCACTGTCTGTTAAACCAGAATGTAAAGGTCTTTCTGTGAAGGAAAGACTGATCCCTGCTGATCTCTCTTATTTAGTGTAACATTGAGGAAATAAGCAACATTGCTTAATCAGTTTCATCTCCTTTTAGCCTGCTTGAGTTTTCTGAACTATGGTCAACCCAACTTCTACCCATTTATTGAAATAGTGCGACTTGCAGGTTCTTTCACATTCAGATTAACTAAGAAAAGAAAATCTTGCTATAGTTCTGTGAGCTCCATTTTCACAGAATCACACTATATTGCAGTTTCAGTATATGCATGGAATTGCACACATGGAATTGTGACCTGTTTTAATTGATTACTAAGTTCTCAGTAGTGTGTTTCCACATTTGCTTATATCTACCTCGCTTGATTCAGCCTTTAAATTATTAACATCAGGTAATCCTGTGCAGGCTTGAGTTGCAATTCTTCACAGCTACCAATATTCACAAGTGCATTAGCTGTTAGAATTTGAATAGCAAATCTCTTCATTCATACAAGATTAGTATCACAGTTATAATGATAATAATTAGAAAGTGATTAAAAGTGTTCAAACTCCAGCACGTCGTAGCCTGGAGAAAAATGTAATTTATTTACTCCTACTATGGTCCAGTGGAGAAAGAGCAAAGTATTGCAGGTGTGCCGGTTGATAATGTGTTGAGTTTTTATGCAGTACTGATCGAAGGCGTGATGGTGAGAAATAGACAGGTGATTAGTCTAGGTGATTCAATGACATGATGATTTGGGTGTTAACTAACAATTATCAATTAATCTATTAATTATTTTTCTGATTAATGGGTTAGTTGGATCATTTTAGAAAGATATTATACCAAAAATATATCTATTTTTAATTCATTCCAGCATTTCGATCTACTATAGAGCTGCTTAACTAGGCTTAAATTAAATAAGAGTTCACTAATTCCAATACAATATTGACATTTATCAGACATTTGTCGTGGCATGAGAATATTATTGAGTATTTTTGTCACCCAGTTTTTCCAAAACTAATGCAATGTCACATTATTCTGTACTTCTACTGGTTCCACAAACATTTTTGCGATTATGTACCGTATACCATATACCAATGGACGAATGGTGTAAATCACTGGGAGAGGTTCATGTCTGAATTTCAAGTCCTGTTCAATCCTCAGCAGTCAAATTCAAAATAAAGGTCAACTGTCTAGCTAATTAAAACACTAAACAATAATTTTTCCTGCTATACAAAAGTCAAATAAAAGAAACATGAATCATTATGAGTCTAACTATCCCTCACATTCCTTACTAGTTATGTCATGAGGCCAACACTGAAGTGTAATGTGAAGTGTTCCCATATTTTGGAGGACTTTGGTCATACCGTTTTCTCTGTTGTAAATTTCATAAAGCTCTCCGCCATTTTCAAGCACATCGGATGTGTTTTCATTCTCAATGAAGCGAGGCAGTGCATGCCACACCATGCTTTAAACATAGACCAACTAATTGATGATGAAATTTGTTACCAACTATTTTTGCTATAGTAAAATAATAATGTTGATTATTCGTTGTAACGTTAGCTCTCTTCCGTTAAACAGTGACTTGTAGGTATGAATATATATAATATAATAGAGGATCATCAACAACCTGAACACTCAAACATCCTGATTCAGAAATAACACCAGGACAGACTCTTCAACTGAAGTCTATACACTTCAAATGAAAGCATTATTTTTAATCTTACACTTTCATTAGTATGTTTCCTGCAAGTTTCCTGCACTTCCCCTGGCAAAACAAGACAGGTGTCAGTGTTGTCATGTGTGACAGATGCAGTTGGTCACACAGATCCTGTCAGCAAGCATGAAGTATATTAAGTCTGTGGATGTAATTAATCAGCATACCATTATATTTTAATCAGTGTTTCATGGCAAGGGCCTACCCTTTGATTTATTCAAAATTTAAAACATAATGTGCCATATATAGCTTCTGGAAAATAGATCAATCAATCTTCAGCTGAACTTTAAAATGCATTTTTGTCACCACTCCCTGAAACAAATTGTTCTGTGTTCAGGGGAATACAAATGTATTGTAAAGTGTGTAAAGTCCGAACAAGCAAATTTAATGTGTGAAAGCATACTCCAAGCTTCGTCCACTGTTAATATCTGTCATCTGACATTTTAAGAATTCAAATTGTATGGAAATTCTACTTCTTGGGGGACATCTGCTTTTTTCCATTTAAATGGACACCTGTGGTTTTGCACACATTTGCACATGTTCACTTTATGTAGTCCTGTGTAGGTCTGTGTAGTCTCATTTAGTTCTGTGTAGCCTCGTGTAGCTCTGTGTTGGTCCTGGAGGAGCGTTGTTTCGTTTCACTGTGTACTGTATACTGTGTAGCTGTATATGGTAGAAATGACAATAAACCACTTGAGTTGACTTGGTGCTCAGAGCTTTCTCTGTGCATATTGTTTGTACACTTGCCTGTTTCTCTCTGTGTTTGTAAGACATAGAGTGAGCATCCCTGTGCTGTTCAGCTGAATGCATTGTGTGTGTAAGGGTGTGTCCAAAAGGAACTCTCATCCTTTGCTTTGAAGTGACAGTAGTTTCATGTTCATATGTGAAGTCAGTGTATGTATATATATGTATATATTTATATTATAGTGACACCCAGGGTAAATCCAGCAGGCAGGGTGGTTTCTCTGTGGCTTGTTTGAGAGATAAGAGTTAAAAGCACACTCCCTGGTAGGCATGTTTCGATGATCAGGTACATATCAATTCACGATCATATTGTTATCGTGTGCACGTCAACTTTATCGGCTCTACCCAGACGTTTCAGTGGGTAGACCGCGACGATCAACAGCATTTTTGGCTAGCATATGCATGCTCCAGAGCTAAAGGCTGTCGTGCTCAGGATCTACAGTAAGAACTGTTTGAAGTTTTTTTTTTTCCCCCAGAATTAAAGGCAGCATTACATCTATCCTGTTTTATCAAGACAATCTCGTAATTCTGTTTACTATAAAAGTACAGAACTGGAAAGAACTCTAGCTAGAAGTGATGGCACATAAGATTCAATGTCTGGGTTCGTTTCTGTCAAAGTGGTGGCCAGTAAAACAGGTACATACTGTTGATGTATGCTTCAACCATACACCATGTGCTCTCTCTGACTGCTGTGACTTTATCCTCACAGGCTGGGACAAGCACTCCTACGGCTATCACGGAGACGACGGACACAGTTTCTGCTCATCAGGCACAGGGCAGCCGTACGGGCCCACATTTACCACAGGCGACGTGATTGGCTGCTGCGTCAACCTCATCAACAACACCTGCTTCTACACAAAGAATGGCCACAGTCTAGGTACAGAACAATTTTGTAAATTTCTACATCTTTAAGCAAAAGTTTATCACCTTATCATTCACTGTCATGTAATCATCCGTCAGTACACCCTGGCATAGTGTGCTGTCCGGTAGGGCTGCAGAGTATTGAGGAAAAATGCGATATGTGATAAGTTGTTAAATAATTTCGATATGCAATACAATAATGCTGTGTGTGTAAACTCAATTTAAATAATATTTATATATTTAAAAACTGAAAATGATAACCTGTATACATGTTTAATATATGAAATTTATCTAATTAACTAATCTAATTTAACTACTGCTGTCTTAATTTAAATCATATCAACACTAGACGAGTGTTATTGACTTATTGCACTGCACAAGGTGGGACAGAATATAGAATAAAACACGTTTAATGTAATATTATTGTCGGGGGTAAAACACACTAGACGCTCCTCACTCAGATTTCAACCAGAGAAAGCCTCTCACAGTCCCAGAGCTATGTTTTCCCCGCTGTGCTCACCGACGCCTGTAACCACCGACTTCTCACTTTAAAGTCTAACTGAACCGTCAATCTAATGTACAGCTCTGTTGTCCTGCTGGACCAGAGGTTTGTCATACACGCAGAATGTTCAGCATCTCTCAGTTCCAACTTGACATGGTTGCAACAATGCTCGTACATTTGGGGGATAGCAGTCTGGGAAAAATGAGTGCGAGAGGGAATGTTGTTCCATTTGTCTACGGTATCCATCAGGTACACACAACCTGGTTTCCCGACCGTGGCGCTCGGCTCCATATCCTTTGCTAGAAAGTATGTTATAGCCTCTGTTATTTCTCTATGATGCCGGGAGCTTTGCAGGATATGGTGATAAGCTCTCCAAACCTGATGCTATGGATTGTTGCTTAGGTTCAAAAGCAAGGGTCGATTTACCTGTGATTGAAGATTTTTCTGCCGAACACAGCTGAAACAAATTGTTGTGCTTTGACATGAGGTGACTGTAAACATTTGTAGTGTTTCCTCTTTGCATTGCCACCCGTGATTTACATGTTTTACATATAACTTCAGTCTGCATGTGGTCATCTCTTCTGAAGCCAAAACACTGCCATATAATTGAAGTGCTTCTTCGTATTGCCACTAAATCAGCAGCAGCAGCAGCTGCGGGTGCCTTGGGTTCACTCGAAGTCTCTGGCAAAGTCATCTTTTCAGACTGGTTTGCTATGAGCGCGTCACAGAGGCTTGTTGATCGTCTCTCGTACGTCACCGGAGCGCTTGCACTCACTCACACACACCCCAGATAACAGTCGCGTGCCCAGTCTATTCTCTGCTATCTGCGTTGCCCTAAAACTTTGACTTTTCCTAACTGTTTGAAGTATTAAAATCATTCAGTTTTCGCATGCCCTCGCGATATGCATATCGCGATATGTACATTTCAATAATTTTGAAATATCGTGCAGCCATGCTGTCCAAAAACAGTTATCTAGTAACTGGAGGCTCTTTTACACTGTGCTCAGTAATTACCTCTATTTTACCTTTCCGTGTCTTGAGTAGGTTTTTGAAAAAGCATTTCAAAACTTCACCTAGATACTATTAAATTATGTTTTCAGTACACTTATAAATGCTTAACATCAGCATATGTATATCACAGTAGGTGCCTTATTATTATTATTATTATTATTATTATTGTTATTATTATTATGGAAAGATGATATTTAAAGATGAGTTTCATTTGGAATTGTTTAAAATCATTACATTTGAAAATTACAGGCGTACTGTCCTTTATAACATTTACATTAATTTCCAAACTTTCTAATATTAGGAAATTCAAAGAAATATGAAAAAGTTGCACGACTGTTGTAGTTTCCATAACGCTCAACAGACATCTCATTAGCTGTGTCCTGAGCAGACACAGCAGTAAAGACAATAACCTCGACGCTCCACACAAACATTACTGAATTTCTGATTATCTAGAAATATTATTTGCACAAAGGTCTACTTTCTAGCCCTGTAAATTTCTAATACAAAATAACTTTAATCACATAAAACTATGAGGAGTATTATATGCATTTATTCCACAGTGATGCAGAATTCTCTAAATTGGATTTGTCAGAAGGTGTGTATTAATTTTCAGTAACAGTACGGCTTTGACGATCGTACCATCGCTGTTTATATTAATGCACTGATCCAAATACATTCTTGTTTCTATGGTAACAGCTAATTCACTTGAACTTGTGTGGTAGACACTACACATAATCTAAGCCTAATAATAAACAGATTTAAAAAAAAACAACAAAACAAGAACAACTTATAATCATTGATTATTGTGTAGGGAGATGTGTGTAACATGTATCGAAGGAGGCTCCCCTTTCAGCGCTTTGTAACTGTCAGAGGTAAAGATGTTCCAGGAAGCTCTTCAGAACAAAGGAGTTTGCGCTTTGTGGTTTCTTGGTAGAAAGCAAACTTTTTTTTGTCTTATTAACTTCAAAACAGAGCTGAAAATAGAAAGACTGGTGAAGGAACGACTGTAGGTAGCTGTGTGAAGGAAGTGACAACAGGAACTAACTTGTCCAATGGACGTTCCATAACATTAAGTGTAATTATAAACGGATAAGAAGTTGTCCTTTAATAAATCCAATTGTAATAGTTGGCAAATTGCTGTGGAATAAAAGGAGCAAAACATTCTGGGATGTCATGCCATGGTATATACCATTGTGTATGAAGTGATAATGACATGAATGATCTTTACATTAATAATATTAATGTGTTTTTTTTTTTTCTTCTAGGTATAGCTTTTACAGATTTACCAGTAAGTATTTCTTTTTTTTATTAAAATCTTTTAGCTATTTTTTCCATTATCATTCCATTATTAAGTCTTTATAATTTGTATTTTTCCATCCTTAATGTTGGCTTTAAGAACAATTGCTACATCATGTTACTCATATGGTGACATGGGCTTTTCTGTATATAATAGTTTTTTGTATATATTTGTGTGTCCTTCAAGACTTTTAGTTTTCAGAAAAAAGAGTTTTTTTCTAAAGCAGTTGGACTGCATGGCTTTTTACATTTTACTAGACAACAAATCAGTTGTCTGTTTCGGCCTATAACAATCAACCATTGAGGGGAAAACAAAGTTGGCGTAACTCCAGCATTCATGTTTCTCTGAATGTGCTGTGAAGTGCGTTGGTTTTCCAGCTTTGACCTTTCTTTTTATTGGATCAGGAAAAATTGTTGCTCCCTTAAGTTATTTCTCCCTATTGCCTTTTACATCCAGTCATGAGAACCACATACCATTTTATTTCCCTGAAACTGTTTAGCGACATTATGAACACTGACACTTTTCACCATACACAGTGCTGATAAATGAGGACTTGTTTCTTAATAAAATGTTGTCTTTCTCCAGCCCAACCTGTACCCGACAGTGGGTCTTCAAACCCCGGGAGAGCTGGTGGATGCTAATTTTGGGCAGCATCCATTTGTATTTGACATAGAGGACTACATGCGTGAGTGGAGAACCAAGATCCAGGCTCAGATTGAGCGCTGTCCCATTGGCGAGCGAGAGGGCGAGTGGCAGGCCATGATTCAGAAGTGAGTGTTCCCATGATGATGATGATGATGATGATGATTCAATTCAATTCAATTCAATTTTATTTTATTTATGTGGCACTTTTAACAATGGACATTGTCACAAAGCAGCTTTACAGAAATAAATGGATTCAAAATATATTGTAAATATGTGAATTTATCCCTAATGAGCAAGCCAGAGGCAACATTGGCAAGGAAAAGCTCAGTGAGACAATATGAGGAAGAAACCTTGGGAGGAACCAGACTCAAAAGGGAGCCCATCCTCATCTGGGTGCAATGGATAGTGCAATTATAAATAAATCCCTTCTATTATTGTGTACTATATGGACAAATAGTGCAAATGTGCGACCAGTTTTGGTTGGTTAAAATCTATCCACTGGTGATGATGATGATGATGATGATGATGATGATGATAAGCATTATTTCAGGGCTTCTCAACTTAAAGACCCCAATTTAAAGTCCAGATTTTTTTTTTATTATTATATGTTTGGTGAAATTATAGGTTTCCACCTTGAAAATTAATGGATTAGTTTTATCTGAACAAATCAGTTCTCTGCAGAGCAACAAATCACATTTACTGTCATACATATAAGAGGGAAAGGCTGTTTTTTTTTTTTGTTTGTTTGTTTGTTAAACACAGTTAATGATGCTTTTACAGTCTCTGTGTAAGAGCCCACAACAATAGCCCCTTGGTACTCGTGTGTCTAATGCGAGGGCTGGGCTTGTGCGTCACACTGCAGCATATCAAAGTCAGGAGACGTAGTATGAAACCGTGCATCTCATCTTGGCTGTTACATCTAGTTTAGATCAGTGCTTAGATTTAATGCCTACAAGGGCACTGATGCTTACTTCACAAAAATGAATGCTATCAAAGTTTAAGTCCATTACGCTCCATTGCGAACTTTGAATTGTAACTAATAAGAGAGCACGATGCATTAGGATGCAGTAGGAATCTAAACCTGAAATATAGCCTGTTTGCTGCAAACAATAAAATGAACATTATTTTTTTTTTTTTTTAGGGTTTCTAGTGTAGCACGTCAAATGTGGCGCACGTGTGCAGTGTATTCTGGGAATGTGCTGGACAGAGTGTCGCTGTGATCTGGTGTAAAATAGCTTTAAGAGGAGCTGTGTCTAATAAATAGTATAGGCTAATGAAATTTTGGTATTTATAAAATATAAATTTAAAATATTCCATACGTTAAGTGAATAATGGTTGGTAAAAAATCATCTGTGAGCCCATGTGGAGTTATGACCGTAATGCTGAGAACCAGTGCATTGTTTATTTATCTGTTTCATGTTACCTCACACCCCTTTTCCATCAAGACAGTGCTGGTGCCAGAGCCTGTGCCGATACAGTTCTCCTGTGATCCTTTTAACAGCAGTCCTGGTTCTTTTAAGTACTTTGTATCAGACCGTGACAACGTATTTTGTCACCCACACATTGGCACAAAACAACACAAACATGCTTTGATTGTTTCTCCTTATTTAGGGCTTATTTGTGGCTGCTGAAAGGAGGTTTTAGTAACATGTAGTAGCAGTATATTCAGCTACTTCCAAGTGTTTGTTTTTTTCCACAGATAACTGATATTGATTTTCTTACAGTTCATATTTTTAATGGCAGACATGTTAGCAGCTTGGGTTGCTTGAGTTGTTGCTATGGTAACAAAATTCCCCCAGCACCACCTCTTGGGAAACCTAATGGAAAAGCATCTTCTGATGAAAAACTGTTTTTGAAATTGTATTATAACACAGCACAGGTACTGCTTTCCGTTTATCGGTAAAATGTTTTCTCGGCTGCTGTGTGTGAGTGTGTGAGTGTGTGAGTGTGTGAGTGTGTGAGTGTGTGAGTGTGTGAGTGTGTGAGTGTGTGAGTGTGTGAGCAAGTATGACTGTTTATCACAGCTATAACGTAGTTGAGAACAGGAACTAACTTGTCTGTCGGATGTTCCACAGCATTAAATCTACCTACAAACCGTTAAAATGTGCAACTTCTTGTTCATTTAATAAATTAAACATTGTAATGGCTGTGGTGTAAGCAGAATAACACACTCCAGACCATTCTGTTATATAAAAATAATGCAGCTTGGTGGGAGTCGGGTATTAGCAGCCCTCGGCTTCCGCCTCGCATGACCCCCGGTGGGCTTTTTTTTTTTTTTATAATAGCTCGGTCTGTTGAGTGTTATTATTTACTTATAATTAACATTAGTTGTTATTGACTTAATTCATTTTATAATTGATTTAAATTATAAAATGATTACAAATGATTACAAATATGGCAACACGGAAAATGTAAAAGTCCAAGCAACAAAAGCAGTAATGGAATAATGATTACAGTAGTGCAGGATGCTGGGGTTGCAGTATTGTATGGACACGGGTGTTGAGCTCTACTCTGTGTTGACAGGATGGTGGCCTCCTACTTGGTCCATCATAGTTACTGTGCCACGGCTGAAGCCTTCGCCAAGTCCACTGACCAGGCCGTGCACGAGGAGCTCGCTTCAATCAAAAACAGACAGAGTGAGTCTGCACACATCAGTCACATAATCAAAAATACCAATCACTTATACAGTCCCCTCTGAAAGTATTGGAATGGCAAGGCCAAATCTTTTGTTTTTGCAATACACTGAAGACATTTAGTTTGAGATCAAAAGATGAATGAGTCCATATCAGAATTTCAGATTGCATTTCCTGATATTTACATCTAGATGTGTCAAACACCTTAGGACATGGCACCAATTTTTAGGTGAGCAAAAGTATTGGAACAGATAGTGTTAAAGTAAACAGCACTTAATATTTGGTTGCATATCCCTTGCTTCCAATAACTGCATCAAGCTGGTGACCCACTGACATCACCAAAATGTTGCATTCTTCTTTTGTGATGCTTTTTCAGGCTTGTACCACAGCTTCTTTCCGTTGTCGTTTGTTTTGGGGGGTTTCTCCCTTCAGTCTCTTCTTCAGGAGGTGAAGTGCTGCTCAGTTGGGTTAAGGTCTGGTGACTGACTTGGCCAGTCTGAAACCCTCCACTGATGAAGTACTTTGTTGTGTTGGCAGTGTGTTTTGGCTCATTGTCTTGCTTCATGATGAATTACTGTTGAATGGTTTGCATCTTGTGCTATAGACTCTATATTTCTGCTCTCTAAGTCTTTTTCGAACAGTGGATTGTGATACCTTCACCCCTGCCCCATGGAGGTTGTTGGTGATGTCACTGACTGTTGTTTTTGGATTTTTCTTCACAGCTCTTACAGGGTTTCTGTGATCAACTGCTGTTGTTTTCCTTGGCCTACCTGTTTGGTGTCTGATTGGTCACCAGTGGTTTCTTTCTTTTTAAGGACATTCCAAATTGTTGTTTGGCTATGCCCAATGCTTGTGCAATGGCTCTGATAGATTTTCCTTCTTTCTCAGCTTCAAAATGGCTCGCTTTTTATCCCATAGACAGCTCTCTGGTTTAACAACAAATGCAGTCTTCACAGGCGAAACCCATGGCTCAAACCAAGAGTAGACATTCAGAGCTATTAATTGATTAAATATGCAATCTAACAAGGCAAACCTGGGCAACAAGAAACACCTGCCAGTCACATGTTCCAATATTTTTGATCACGGGTAGGCCTGAGGACCCGTCACTTGGAAAAATGAGTGGGTTCAAACAAGGTGCTATGATCAAAGTTGGTTAACAGATCTAGATGTAAATGTCAGGACATGAAAGCTGAAATTCTGATCTATTGTCTCATATTAATCTTTTGATCTTAAACTCTGTGTTGCAAAAACAAATTATTTGGCCTTGCCGTTCCAATACTTTTGGAGGGACTGTGTACATCATTTTGAGTCACACATGAAATACTGTCTCTGTGAATTCAGTGCATGGAGCATAGACAGCACACTTCTGGGGTGGACAAATTGGATAGATCAGGACAAGCAGATTTTGTGTCTGGGCCTTTGTTTTTTTTTTTTTTTTTTTTTTTTTTTTTTCTTTTCTCCTCTTTTCGTAGTTGCCTGGCGGACAAGTAGCTTTAACAACCAGAACAAGAAAAACAGCCCATCCTTTTTAAAATTTGCAAAAGTAAAGTTTTCATTTGGTAGCTATGTTTAAGCTTCATGATGGTGCAGTGCACCTTGCTGTTTCTGAATCCCACCACCTGCTGCACTACACACACTAGCAGAGGCACAGTCTGATTGGTGGTAGAACCGTTTTTACTAGGTGCATTAATTAGCATGCATGAATGGCAAATGGTCTTTTCAGACTCAGGAGCACATAGGTATGTGCAAATACTGGCAAACCAGAATTCAACATAAAGCTGTCATATAAAACTCCTGCTTAGTACATGCAGTCACCTTGCAGCGAAACACAAGTTGAACAATAACTTTACCTGCGTTAAATATCATAGCCAAAATGTTCAAATAATATCGTAGCCGAAATATCAAATGCCAGCAACTTTCAGACTTTTTGTCGAAGGCTCAGACACAATGTGCTGCATTAGAAACTTTGAAGAAGATAAATGTCATATACTTTAATGCACTTAACTAGCGAACAAGCTTGCCATATGTTGTGACAATATGTCAGCTATCGCTTTGTAGCCTAGACATTTGTTCATAATTCATTATGTATTTTCTTCACCAATGCTCCTGTAATCTCTCAGAAATCCAGAAGCTGGTTCTTTCCGGCCGAATGGGGGAGGCCATAGAGACCACTCAGCAACTCTACCCCAGTCTGCTCGAAAGGAACCCCGACCTGTTATTCATGTTAAAGTAAGTGTTGCCATTATATATAACATTGCTGAGTAAATGTAGTGTGAATGAATAGGCTTGACTCCTCATTTTTGTGCACATAGAGTGAGACAGTTCATTGAAATGGTGAATGGCACTGACAGTGAGGTACGCTGTCTCGGTGGACGGAGCCCAAAGTCCCAGGATAGCTACCCTGGTTCTCCCCGCCTTTTCAGTAGCCCCACCCACAAAGCCACAGGCTCTCAGGCCTACCCGTCAGGTGTGTATTACTCAAAGCCTTTGTAAAATTCTTGTATTCCCAGCATGAATACACTTGAAAACTGTATATGTATTCTCATATGTTTGGGCTAAATTTCTTTGTGATGTTCTCCGTCTCCAGGTTTTGATAGTAACTGCTGTAATGGAGTGTCGTCCAGTAAAGCTCACTCCTCAGCACACAGCCACAAACCGTGTCCCGGAACTACGGGCAGCGGTGAGCTGGGGGTTCTGAACGGCAGCCGCACACAGCAGTCCAGCATAAGGTATTCATCACTAATGCCACACATAGATACACATACTCTTATAATACTCATCAACAATGCCACACACATACTCTTATAATAGTTTACCTAAATTATATCATAATTAATAATATAATAATTAATTAATAATATTAATAAATAATAATTATAAAAATGGCAGTAGAATGTTCTGAAAATATTGTGATATCTCTTCATTTTGAACTTGTAAAGTTTATTTATTAAATATCAAATATTTTCATCTTTCATTTTCACCTTCTCAATTATTAGCAATGTAATCAATAATCAATGAGGGAACTTCTTTACATGTTTGGGGATCCTCGTGTAGGTGTATGTCGCCGTAAAAATCATGTGTGTGTTCAGTTCGTAGTGATGCTTTGTTCAGTCTGGGCTTGTGCGATGTAACAATATTATCATCCCAACACGATGTTACATTACCACTATATCCAATTATATTACCAGACTTGCCAATCTTCACACTTTTTGTGTAGGAGCTCTGCAATTTAAGATTGGTGAAAATTAGTTATCACTCATAAATCTCCCAAAAGAGATTTTACTCCCCAGTAACACAGGAGATAAGCCGAATATGAATCTGGAATGATTTGCGGTTTTGCGCAACTCTCCAACATTAACCAAAAACTGCCTGAAAGCCCCGCCCACTCACCTATCCCTCAAGTGCTCATGTGAGCTCCCTCGCTTTCTGTAATTGTAATAAATGTTTTGAGTTCATTAAGTGAAACAAAATCTATCAATGTATGTTTGACTTGGCTAACATTAGACAAGTAGGTACTGTATTTAATATCAGTTAACTATATTTATTAGGGATACTGCCAAAAATGGTCAAAAAAAGGCTCTGTGGTTTGTTTTTTTTTTGTTTTTTTGGAAAAAAGAGATAAAAACTGAGCAGCATCATGAGTGAAAATGTCTGCCATTGTTATGTTTGTTTTGCACTGTTTTTTACTGCGCATTGCTGCAGAATCACTTAAAATTCCACTATCCACATTTCCAGTAAGGGTTCAGTTTCTACAGTTGGGTTTAAATTAGAGCCAACTCATATTTCCATTGCAGTGGAATGTTACTGCGCTAGGCTTCACATCTCTTTTTGCTATCTGTCTAGTCCACACCCAAGTGGTATTGTTGTGACTGGTGCTTATTGTAAACTCAGTCAAGATTTGACTGACACCAGATTCAAAGTGTTTGTACAAAATACCTCTATTATGATTGTGATTTTTTCCCCCCAAAGTATATTTAATATTGTAACAAGTTTAACACAGGCAGAACATAAGCATTAATAAGCCTTCTGTGTTGTAATTGCTTGGCTTTATGCAGCAATGATGTAGATATGGAGGTGGATCACATCTCTAACGGAGTGTCCGAGTCCTCCTCAAACGGCTTCTTGAATGGGAGCGCCACACACGCAGCAGACATTGAAGACTGCGAGGCGGAGATGGGTGAGACCACTAATAATAATGATCATTTTTATTTCTATAGTAACTTTCTCAGACACTTCCATTGCAAGCATAAAGAAACAAATCATAAAGTGAAATTAAGGGACAAACTCCATGACCATCATTAGTTCCTCACGTCGTTGCCTTGCACGCAGAAGTAGAGTCGGCTCAGTCCAAGAGGCAGCTCTGCGGGGGGAGCCAGGCTGCCATCGAGAGGATGATCCATTTTGGCCGAGAGCTGCAGAGCATGAGCGAACACCTTCGCCGTGAACGTGGCAAAAACTCAGCCAACAAGAAGATGCTGAAGGTAGCAACGCCAAATACATATTAGAATTATAGATGTAACGCATTATTAGTGCAAGAATTAACAAACACAAAATGGAAAATATATAAAAGTACGGCTTTCCTATTGTGTAACTTTGCTTGGTTATAAAGTCACAACATGGTGAAAAGGCAACACAGAGAACACAATAAGAAGTATTCCAGTCTGACTTAAAAGCATTAAATGAATTGAACTTTATAAAGTAACTTCTCTGCTGGTTCTGGTTTTGTGGATTACCCTCATTGCTCTTACTTTGTGTGTGTGCAGGATGCTTTTAGTTTGTTGGCATACTCAGATCCTTGGAACAGTCCTGTGGGCTACCAACTGGATTCCATCCAGAGAGAACCAGTCTGCTCCACACTCAACAGTGCAATATTAGGTAAGACTGCATGAAGAACATTTTTAACCAGTGGCATTTTAAAAGTTGAAAAGCAAAGTGAATTGAACTAAGCAAGAAATACAGTAAAGATGTCCAGCCTTCTGTAGCACTCTTACAAAGCTGTACAGTGATCCTGCTACCGGATAACCCATATACACAGGTGTCAGTTGTGGTAAAATAAAGGTAAGCTTGCTTAGACATAGCAACATTAACCTTGAGATTAGTGAGGGGAAATCCTTATGCATCCTTTACCCAGCATTATGTCTACCCACTTTACACTGAAATTACACTGATATGAGTACCTGTAAACATCAGAGTATCACCAATTATTTAGAGTTTGTACATGCATGCCATATACCCACATACCCAATATGAATATAATTTTTTAATCAAGGATTTAGATTCTGAGGTTTTCATCCAGTTGGTATACTGATAATGTTATAAACTGAAATAAAATCTGGCCTTGATTTTGCCAGTCTATTGACTTCCAAAAGCCTGGGATGGCTGCCCAGTTTAAATAAACAGATGCTTAATGACCCATTACCCTTTGCACTGGTACACCCTGAGCTCCCTGAGTAGTTTACTCTTAAACTAAAGCACAAGACCAAGGTCTGTGCATGAAGGAAGACAAACACTGAAAGGCACTCCAGAGCAAGCAACACCGAAGGCTTTTTTCACTTAAGATGTGCCTCACCGGTTTGGCTTTGAAATAGCCTTCTTGGTCAAATTTGTCAGCAGTTCATATCTCATGGAAAACTGAGAATAAATTGAGTCATCTGCCTGGAGCAGTAACACAGAATACAGGAAACCACTGTGGCTGACTACACTGATGTCCAGGGAGTGGCCTTCTTGCACTAATAGAACAATTTTGGTAAATTATGAATTAGGAGACTCTGGGATATCTGAGGGTGTAGTGTAACTTAGAATGCTCATTATAAAAAAAAATGGTAAAATACTACATGCTTTGAAGAGTCACACTGATCTGATGACTGTCCCCTGAATGTGTGTGTTGCAGAGACTCATAACTTGCCCAAGCAGCCCCCTCTGGCTCAGGCCGTGGGTCAGGCGACTCAGTGCCTGGCACTTATGGCCCGCACAGGCATCGGCTCCTGCGCTTTCGCCTCAGTGGACGATTACCTGCACTAGCCCCGGGAGAAGTATCCCTTTAAATGGGCCATGCAGCACAGTCTGCATCACCCCAACTCAACCTGGCCACTCGAACATCGGGCCTGTCTCTAATCATGACCCGGAGCGCCTCATAAGCCGGACCCATTCCAAATCCTGACTCTCACTCTCTTCAAGAGACTGGATCCTTTACACACAGGCCATCCTGAATCTAAAGACACATTAGAAGGATCCCTCAAGCCAAACAAATTCCTGAACCATTACACCTTTTTGATTTTCTTTTTAATTTGGGAGAGGGAGGGGTGTGTGTATGTGTGTTGCAGGCTCCGATTGTTTGTTTTCTAGTTTGAGGCATGAGACAAATTTATTCTGATTCTAATTAATGTTATAATTAAACTTGCATATAAGATTATATTTGTTCTCGATTGAAAGCTGGCTAAAGTGAGCACGAAGGCCCCCCTACAGTTAACACCCTGCTGTTTTTAAGGTGTCTGCTTGTGTATTTGTTACAACCCCCTCACACCTTGCCCTTTTTTTGAAAGCTATATTAACATGCAGAGTGGAATATTTTAGTTATCTAAAGAAAAAAAAAAATGCAGTCCAACAAAGCTGGACTCCTCCTTAGTGGTGGTATTTAGTATAGAGAGTTTAGTGTGAGCTGTATTTTGAGTTAAGCCCTTCTTTGTGCAAGCGCGCCCTCCCTCTGCCAAGTCTGCACAGCAGGTTTGATGCAACGTTTGGACACTTGGACTTGTAACCGTGTGGATGTCTACGGCTATCCTGAGTCTGTCTCCGAACTGTTCTCATCCAGGCCGACGCTCACCACTCTCACATTTCTGTACAGTGCAGCTCTCTGAAATACGCCTAGGCTTGTATTTATCGATCGTCCCTGAGTTTTGGATAAACCTCCCTTGTGCATAGTAACAAAAACATTAAAGGTAAAATGTGTCAGAACTGTTATTCTACACTGCTTGATATATACAAGCCCTGGCTGAAAAGAGGAAAGCCTGTTCCTGGTTTTCTCCTGTGTTTCACCAGCCAGCCCTTATGACCATCACTACGTTACAAAAGCAAGGAGAATGATACAGTATTGTCAACAGCACTGTCTTATCATTTTCAGTAATAAAATACAAATACCCAGGTGGACAAGACGCGTGTATGGACTGTGTTCTTCCAACTTCCAGACAATGGCTGTGCTTGTAGTAATCTGATGCATGTCGCTGGTTGTGGATGATTTTTAATGTGGATGCATGCGTCACCGTCGGCTGTAGTGGATAATTGTGTAATTGCACAGTAACTACAGTAAGACCTCCACTGGAAGTGATGACCCCATGTTGTAAATATCATTACAGACTGTGCATATTAAAATTGTGACTGACACAGCCGTTCTAAACTAATCAATCCAGTGGTCTCACAATAATCATCAGGGCAGTTTGGGGTTGTTTATTTTTTTCACGCTTACATTCAGTAATTAAGAGTAGTATTTACATTCAGCCCAAGAGACACAAAGCATCTGACCTGATCTCTATAGCAGCACTTGCTATAAAGAGTGTAAAGACCTTCCATTTGCATATTCATATGTTCCTTAAAGGAAAAGTCCCAAAACACTAAATGTGTTTACATTGAAATGTTTGGGATGTGGTCAGTGATTTTGGTGCTAATATGTTGGTTGGTGCTGTATTTGTGTTATTCGACAGCAGACATTCCTAGTGCGGTTTAATGGAGGTTAACGGAAGAAAAAATTCCCAAACATAAGTGATAATTCAGATTTTGCTTTTAGCTCCCAACAACAAAAGAGCAAGTGTTTCTTTTCTCGCTCACCATTTATGTCATATTAATGAGAAATCTAAAGTAGAGCTAGTGGAGATGACAAACACCGGACTTAAAGGTCCAAGACTGTGGTGCAGCTCTACAATGCAGTTGTGTCAAGTTACGGCAGCAACTCTGCTCAGCTAGTTAGAGATCTACGAGATAAACCCAATGGTGTAAACGGCGGTACTAGCATGAACACTAAAACTTTAGAACCTGATCTGTTTGTGCAGATGAGAGAGCTGGACAGATTAAAATAATAAAGCATTGGCTGCATCGTACTCTTTACTTAGAGATGAAGCAAGGGCTAATTCCCACTGACACCACGATCATCAGGTAGTCAAAAAGCATTGTGGGTAATGTAGGAAACTGAACATAGACCATGTTGATGAAAGCCATTTAAACTTAAAAAAAAAAGCTCAATTCCATTACAAAGTAAATCTTGGATGTTATTGAAGATCACATGTTAAATTTAAATATTTATATGCAGTTTGTTCAGGGTTTTTTCCCCTCTTTAAAGTCTAACTTTCAGAATACTCCATAAAATGCTTACAATCAAAAAAAGAAAACAATCTGTCCCAGGTTTGTGGATTCAATGCTTAATGATGAGCTGCTTCCAGTCACAAATCAATACAACAGTTCTTCACAGCCATGTGTCTGTGACTGCATTTTGGTCTGTACAGCACTGTGTAACAGCACTGGCTGCAACGACTGAAATCTGAGCAGGCAGTCTTCATCATGCTGTCGCACATAAAACATCCTCGGAAGTGTCTCAGCTGGCGATTAGCTTCTGTCTGTGAATAAACCTCTTGTTGCACTTTTCTGCCTTGGCCTTCTGGTCTGCTCCTGTAAGGACAGTTAAAAACAGCTTAATTAACTTTGAATTAAGATGTGCTTTCATATGTGAAACCTGTGACGTCACAGGCTGAACTTTTCCAGGCAACATAGCAGCTTCTGTTCACACAAACACTTTCCTTTTTTCCCCCTTTTCTGTATGTCCTTACCACACACACACACACACACACACACACACACACCACAATCATTGTTAACCCTGCTTGGGTCCTGGAAATTTAAATTCTGAGTGACAATTTCAATTTAAGGAAACCTTGGGACGAACGGGCAAAAAAATCAATAAAGCTGGCTTTACACTGTGGCATTTTTAGCCCGATTTTGCTGTAGAAGACAAAAAACTGCACACTGTATAAGAATTATTTAGTTGTGGGTTCAGACTGACGACCTTAGAACACACAATGTGACTGAAAGATGACTGATGACAAATGCTACGTTCAACTCATCTTGTAAGTAGAAATTCGCAGGTTGGAATAAGGTCATTACAGAGGTTGGATTTATTTTTGGTTTAAAAATCTGTGTGAGAACTCTTATGATACTCATCTTAAAAAAAAAAAAAAAAAAGCCACCAATAGAAGAAGGTCACAGGATGATGACAGCTACAAATATGGTAGTGGCAATGGCAACTCAAACGAAATGTGGGATTTAAAAGAAGAGCTGATTGTTGAATTGTGGCAGCAGAAAGAATTCTCTTTAATGCTTCCATCATGACAGGGCAAAAATGAGTTTCCTGTGTGCTTGTGCATAAAGCACACTCCTCTTCTTTTAAAATGTGTTTTCTCCAGGCAGAACACTGCTACTATTATAACGAGGGCTTATTTCTGTTTATACGATCCCATTTTCTGCATGAGCCTGGTTCACGTTGATTGATGACAGATGATATCGTATAATCCGACACGTAGAACACGTGATCTGAGGGGATTGTATTGGGATCATCACATATAGTGTCTTTTAAGCAGTAATCTTAAAGACTTAAAGAAATCTTGGTCTACTTTTTTTTTAAATAACTGACCGATTTTCAAATGTACAATATCACATTTCACACACTTTCCTAGTCAAATGAACTTGTCACCATCAAGCTTGCTAAACCCTTCAGAGCACCATGAGACATCATTGTATCAGAGTCCTGATGTTGCCTTGAACCATTACTGTTAAGTTTGTGGACCCATGCATGTTGGAGAAAGAACCTTTGCTGAATTTTTACATTAAACTGCCAGAGAAGAACATTCAGAGCTCAAACTCACCCCACTTCTTATTCGCAAACTGCACTGCAGCTCCTTGATTGAGTCCGCGTTTCTTTTGCAGAGAAAGAAGTTCAGCGTCTGAAAAAGACACTCAAATGGTAAACCAGCAACGGTACAGCCTCGTGTTTGCTGATGTAAAACAACTCCTGAGCTTACACAAATAACAAACTGCTAGAGGACCAGTCATTTTCCTACCAATTCTGAGCTGGGATTCTCATGACAGCAGCATTACGAACTGTAAATAAGTGATGATGCATTGAAGCTGCAGTCCAAATGCTAAAATTCCTCATATCAATCATAGAACATGTTTGGTTTAATGTACCTGACCTCTGCTCTCACTACTTACAGTTTCTTACTTATTGTCAATTGCCTGTGTTTAATGCCATTTCCCCTCCAAATAGCTCACTATCAAGCAACTGAAGCAGGTATGGACATTATTAGACAGTAAATGTTAAATATTAATTTTGTTTTAAAGAAAAAGTATGCATTTTTAAGGCAACAAACAATATTTAAAAATGAGAAATAAGAGATATCCTAAATGTTTTGGCTATACACATTAAAGGAAAAATCCATCCTAAACAACTTCAATATTAAACTTTAGAATTAATATGTATCTTCACTGCATCCAAGACTGACTGTGTAATGCTACTGAGTCAACTTTTTTACTTTTTTTAGGATTTATCATTATATATATTATAAATGGTTATATATTATAATTATAATATATAATCATATAATATATTATAATATACTATATGGTCTTTACATGGTATATAAATAAAAAGTGAACTGCAAAACCTGCCATTTATCCCTTATATTTGAGATGGTTGAACTTTTCTGTCCTATTACAAGTCACTGTAACTGCGCTAGTAATGTTTGACAACTGCTAACTTCTCACAGGAATAATGAAAATACAGAATTAACCAAAAAAATCCTCTACGCACATAAAAAATTTCAGTATAAACATATTTAACGTGTCTCAGGGTTATATACATGTATACTGGCTTGTTGTGTTTCCTTACTGGTTGTTCTCTGGCTTCCTGGGCCATACAGACGTGCTTGGATGAAATCCATGGCTGATTTCTGCATTGAGGTATTGGCAGACCGGTCCTTCAATCGCATCACCTTGCAGTTGCCCTGCAAACTAAAGCAAGCCGTGAGATCTTCCCGTGCGCCTTGTGCAGGAAATGATGGCGTTCATGTTCGTTTCAGAAACAAGCGATAAATGTAATGGGGATAAATAAAACTCAGTTTTCTATGACAGCCAGATTTGATTACTGTTTGTGCTGTGAATCAGTATTGTAAGACAACTGACTACACCAGTGCTTCATGTTGCAGTGCTGTTTACGTCATGGTTTCAACGTGGCACTCTAGTAAATGGTATGCGGCCAAAATGGTTCAAGTCCTTGTCTCGTACAACAACAAAAAAAATAATAGCATCCATTTTTATTACATTAATCCTACCAATCCCATTTTTGACACAATACTGATCTCTGAGCTCTGATTATCAGCCACTAGCACTGATCCACTACAGATGTCCTCACAGCAACAGTCGCTACCTTCTGTAGCAATGTTATGCCAAAAATCACAGGTGTGGTGGCAGCAAGCTGCAGTTTAATACAATTTGTGTTCCTGTGCAACAGCCAGTCAACATCACATGCATTCTCGGCACATGGATTGGACTGGATTGAACACATCAAATGTAACTGCATTTTGTTCTGTACGCTTCCTCATAATGATGCAAATGAAAATCTAGTTCAAATTGTATTTAAGAGATTTCAGCCTACCTTTTAGACACTTTCTTCGGCTTCTTCGCTTTTTTCTTCTTCTCCTGCTGCTGCTCACCTGCAGGACAAAATAGCCTCCAATAAGTCAAAGTAAACTTACAACCAAATTACAGTTTATCAGCAAAAGAGATAATGCATGATCTGATCAGAGTTGAGACAGTAACAGAAGAATTTTAGATGTTACCTTTCACATCTGGCAGCGGTGGTGCTCTAGAAGAAACGAAAACAACAGAATCAGAGTCAACCTTTATTGCCAAGTACCGTGGGTTTACATGAAGGAATCTGTCTTGGTGTACTGGTGCTTAGTAATAATGGTAAAATACAAGAAATAGAAATAATATTAATAAGGTAAGCCCAATGATTAAAGCGAGTATAAATAACTGCAAATAAACGTGTATATATAGCCAATATAAAAACACTTACTTCGTGGCCACTGTGTCAAATTCTTCCAAAAGAGCTTCTGGTAAAAGTCTGCTTTTCTTCAAAGCATTAGACATTATATTAGTAACTAGAACTTATTCCATAAAAACATTATGTAATTACAAAAGACTGTTTAAACCACTAGCATGGCTTAAATATGATCCAAAGGTTTGTACCTTTTGTTCTTGGAAAAGCAACTGTCTTTTTCGCCTCTTCTCCTTCAGCAACTCTTTTCCCCTGATAAACAAAGCATGATTACTACACAGCTGAATCATGTTTATCGTTTACATATAAATACTTCATGTAACTACCATGTAATACTCAATGTTCCCGTGTAAATCAGCATTAGAAAGAAAAAGAAATCTGCAACTAGTTTGCAATTTGCCAGCTATGCATAATCCCCATGCCCAAGCCAAAACCAAATGTCTGTACAACTGAACAGATGAGCAGAAAGTGTCTGGCATCAGAAAGCTTTTCATTTGACTCAGCATCATGAGTCTATTTAACCTTCTTATTCACCAGGCTCTGATCTTATATAATACTTTGACTGTATTAGTGTCAGCTGGACTAGTCCTAGTCTAGGTACTGTACTAGTTTCACAAACATCTTTATAGTCAGTGCATTAATAAGCGGAATTTCTACTACTTCCGGTTGGGAGTCGACTCTCCGATTCTTACGAAACGGTGAGTCGACTCTTTTGGGAATCGACTCCCGGACCATATTTCAATTAAAGATAGCTTACTCCGGTAATTATATGTGGCATGGATTTAAATCTATTAGTAAAAATATATACATATCTTTAAATCTTAAACCAAAATGAACATTTAAAAAAAAAAAAAATAAATACATAAATAAAAAAAAGAGCGCTTTTTGGTTTATTTTCTAGGCTAAACTAACACGCTAACGGTGCACACTAGGCCTGATTTCTATAATCCCTACTTCCTACACAGTTTCACTACAGAGACTGAATCTGACGGTGTCCATGTGCTGAGTAGTGCACTAGGAGTGAGCTGGGATTTATGCTGCCTTCACGTGCTACCGGAATTATTGTAAATACGAGTTTCCCACTAGGAAGCTGCACATGAATGACCTCTCAAGTCGTAATTACGGCTGGGAAGGAGAATACAGTTTCTGTACTGAATTACAGGTTTTGTTCATTGTTTCTAAATGCAGGTAATTGTTAACCCTTGCCGTTTTGGTCATCTTCATTTATGTATTATATCAGCAACCATTCTATGGTTAATGTTGTACATTTTTACACAGCGAACAAATGTTGTATTTGACCACAATTCCGTTATCGTCAGCAAGCTAGCTAACTGACTAATTTGTGATATGGTGTCAAAATAAAAGTAAAAGAAAAAAATAAATATGTATGAATGAACCTGGCGTCTTACAACAAAGCATGTAACAACGACATTCTCACGATTCCCCCTTCAGAAGTAGGAGAATTCCGGTAGCACCTGAAGGCAGCATTGGCCCAGACTAACGCGCTAGCAGGCGAGCTAACAGCCCCAGACCTGAATACCTTTTCACTGAATCCCGCGCGTCTTTAACGCTCTTTAGCGCGACTGCTTTCGAGTCGTTAAACGTGACTTCCTCCGGTCCTTCATCATCGCTCTGATCAGACATTTTCTCGCTTAACTCTTTTTCAGATTTGGACTCTAAATCCCCACGTTGAAATTTGGCCATATTGAAATCGACAAATATTAAAGACGAACAAACTACAGCAAGATGGAGCAGGTGGGGCGCTAGACATCGCCCCCTAGCGGTGTGGAGTGGGATGTCGCTTTAACTTGTAAACAAACTGCAATGCGAAATTTTTATTGTGTGCGCACTTACAGTACACTACGTATATACAACCCTGAACACAATAGATTTATTTAGATAATATTAAAATTGTTGTAATTATTAAACATACATTTGCATAATGCAGCATCAGTGTCGGAGATGCTGGCAGGATCAATAAACTCATTCACAAGGCTGAAATTATGATTGGACAAAACCTGGAGATGTTGGAGTCAGTGAGGAGTAGGAGGTCACTCAACAAACTGCTCTCCATCATGGACAATCCGTCTCACCCTCTTCATGACACACGACAAAGACAGCAGAGCTCATTTTCCAGCAGACTCATTCAGCTCCGCTGCCATAAAGAACGTTTTAGGAAATCATTCATACCTTTCACCATAACACTACTGCAACACTGTACAACAATACGTCAGCGTGTGAAAGGTGAACACACTACTGCAACACTGTACAACAGCTCGTCTCTGTGTGAAAGGTGAACACACTACTGCAACACTGTACAACAGCACATCAGTGTGTGAAAGGTGAACACACTACTGCAACACTGTACAACAGCACGTCAGTGTGTGAAAGGTGAACACACTACTGCAACACTGTACAACAGCACGTCAGTGTGTGAAAGGTGAACACACTACTGCAACACTGTACAACAGTACGTCAGTGTGTGAAAGGTGAACACACTACTGCAACACTGTACAACAGCTCGTCTCTGTGTGAAAGGTGAACACACTACCGCAACACTGTACAACAGCACGTCAGTGTGTGAAAGGTGAACACACTACCGCAACACTGTACAACAGCACGTCAGCGTGTGAAAGGTGAACACACTACCGCAACACTGTACAACAGCACGTCAGCGTGTGAAAGGTGAACACACTACTGCAACACTGTACAACAGCACGTCAGCGTGTGAAAGGTGAACACACTACTGCACAACCATATATACAACTGTACATACTGCTGATGTCATACATATGTTGTATATATTATTCACCCCCATTTTTGCACACCTGGTTTTATTGCTCGTTTCGTGTTTTACTATTACTCTTTTTTGATGTTTTGGGGAGGTGGGAGGAGACTGGAGAACCAGGAGGAAACCCATATGGAAATGGGGAGAATATGCTCAGAACAGGACTGGACCGGGGACCCTGGAGTTGTGAGGTGGCAACGGTACTACTATTTATTTATTTATTTGTTTAAGTTTGCAATTAGGCAGTGGAAACGAGGTTCCTCTGCAGGGTTGCTGGGCGAGACGGGTAGGGTGAAGAGCTGAACAATCCAGGAGAGCCTCAGAGAAGAACCGCTACTCCTCCAAATGCAGAAGAACCAAGTGCAGTGGTTTGGGCATCTTACAATGATGCTCCCTGGTTGACTCCTACTAGAGTCGTATGAGACATGTCCTGCTGGACGGAGACACCACGGCAGACTCACGATCGCCTGGAGAGATTAGATCTCACAGTTGATCTGGGTATGTCTGTGGATCCCTCAGGAGGAGCTGGTTTCTGTGGCTGAGGATAGACAAGTCTGGGCTGACCTTCTCTTTCGCCCGAGTGCTCTATTCCAAGCAAAAGCTAAAAGGTTCTTTAACAAAGTATTTGTTTCCTAAAACGTTTATGTTTTTTCACTTGAATTTTGTTAGTTGCTGTATCACATTAATGCCTGAGAAAGATCCGACATCGTTTATCTTGGTCACAAAAAACAGCAATTTTAACAAGTGTGTGTAGGTTTTTTACATTTACTCTATCTATCTATGTGCTTTAGTATACAGTGTATGCCTGTATGTCTCTTTATTCATTTGTTTGCTTGTTTTTTTTCATTAAACTGTCTACTATATACACCATTTATTTATTTGCTTGCTTATTCATTTCTTTATTTACTCATGTTTTTCCTTCTAATTTTCTTTTCCTGTAGTCTTTATTCACCTTGGATATTATGTCTATACTCTGTATACATTATATGGCCAAAAGTTTATGGAGACCTGACCATCATGCTCATTTGTGCCTGTTGAACATCACATTCCAAAGTCGGTGCCCTCTTTGCTGCTATAACAGCATCCACTCTTCTGGGAAGGCTTTCCACTAGATGTTGGTGCGTGGTTGTGGGAATTGTTGCTCATTCACCCACAAGAGCATTAGTGAGGTCAGGCACCGATGCCGTGCGAGGAGCTCTGGGGTGCAGTCGGAGTTCCAGTTCATCCTAAAGGTGTTCAGTGGGGTTGAGGTCAGGGCTCTGTGCAGGCCACTCGAGTTCTTCCACTCCAAACTTGGCAAACCTTGTATTTATGAACCTCGATTTGTGCACATCTGCATTGTCATGCTGGAACAGATTTGGCTAATTCCATGACTAATTCCAGTGAAGGGAAATCTTAAAGCTACAGCATACAAAGACATTCTAGATAACTGTGTGTTTTAAACTCTGTGGCAACAGCTGTATGTGTCGAAGACCTGTATATGGGTGTGATAGTCAGGTGTCCACATACTTTTGGCCATATAGTGTATGTCTGCTGTGATTTACTTTAATGACAATTTGTGTGTCTAAGCATTTATTCGTCAAAAAAAATTGCTTATTGTCTTCTATACATTATTATTATTGATATTGTTATTAAGTAGTTATTAGTCAGGTTCCTTGTGTGTGTGTGGGGGGGTGTGTGTGTGCATACTTGGCAATAAAGCTTTTTCTGATTCTGATTCTCATACTCATCTTTTGTTTACTGAATGCATTTTTCTGACCAATCAGATTCCGAGTTATCATTTGCACGCGCTGCTCGGGTGTGAGCGCGTGCTGTCGGGCTCGGGCCGTTAGATCGCGCGAGCCTGCCCTGCATTTGTGCAGACGCTGTCCGACTCGCGCTGTAGTCGACAAAGACCAGTTGTTTTATTGCTCGATTTTGCGTTGCGTTTCCAAAATGCAGCCTGGGTTAGTGTATCTGGTAGCAGTGTGTGTGTGGACGGTAGGGGCGAGCTCGCTCGTGCGCCCGGAGGAGCCGTGTGTCGCCCCGCTGCAGTGGGAGGGCCGGCGCGTGCAGTATGACCACAGCACCGGGAGAAACACGCGCGCCGCTGTGGCGTACGACGCACAGAACCAGCGCATAAGACTGTTAGAGCAGAAGACAGGACACACACCGTGCAAGAAGTACGTAGCCGAGTTTCACCTTTTTTTTATCACGAATACTTTGAAGCGTATTGTTTACGTTCTATACACTAGATATTCTCATCAGCCATAATCAAAACACAGCAGCGCAATTCTTCTAAAACCAGCCTGTGCCAAGTGGATATAACATTTTATCTTGTAAACTCAAATGTCAATTAATGAGTTAATCAGCTCCTCTAAATGTTATTTCGGAATCCATAAAACAAAGCCTAGAAGAAGCATAATCCTATTTGTGATGTGTCATTCATGAACGAGTCGACTCTTTGTATCGGCTCTTTTAGGTGAACCGATTCTTGAGATTCGACTCGCATTTATGAGGTGTTTTTTATTAGTAGTATTTTTTCCATCCATCCATCCATCCATTATCCATCCTACACAGGGCCACGGGAAGCCTGGAGCCTATTCCAGGGGACTCGGGGCACAAGGCGGGGGACACCCTGGACGGGGTGCCAACCCATCGCAGGGCACAATAGTACCCTGATGCACTGCAGACACAATAACACTGACACACCCATTCACACACTACGGACAATTTGGAAATGCTAATCAGGCTACAACACATGTCTTTGGACTGGGGGAGGAAAGTGGAGTACCCAGAGGAAAACAAACCCCTGAAGCATGGGGAGAATATGCAAACTGTGCACACAGGGCGGAGGCGGGATTTGAGCCCCCAACTCCAGAGGTGTGAGGCAACAGTGCTAACCACTAAGCCTTTGTGGACCCAAAATACTTCCACAGAATCCAATATCTCTTTACCAGCACCTGAGCTGTTTGTGAGCGTGAATGTGAATCATGTGTGTGAAGCAGCATGACAGGGAGGATCTGAGACCTGGTGTGTGTTGAAGATGTGTGTTATCAGGATAAATGTTCTGAATGACTTACAGACACAGCAACCTCAATAACATTAACGCAGGGATGTTTACTGTATTTGCCATTGCACAGTTTTAATTTTGTCTTTATTCAGTGTAAAGTAATGCTGTTTTGTTAATTAGATGGTGAATTATGATTTCCTCTGATAGCATAACTCCAAGGTCCTGCTGAGTGCTGTGAGTATTTTTAGTCACATTAACACTTATCATGTGGTAGTAATAATTGTGAAAAGCTTGATGATTAAGGGTTCAGTGCAGTAGGAATGCAGAAACAAGTAATAAACTATAAAGGACGTTCCTTTATATGGACGGCAATGCCTCGTGGAAAATGATGCTTTCAGGCTGTTCATCCCTTCTCTCAATACAACCACACCCTTGAGTACGGCTTAGGACTGTGATTGAACAATGATTGTATTTCAGCGTGGCACCACTGCGAAAAAAGAACTGAACTGCAGTGCAATTGGGAATTATATTTACTTCAGTCATGAAATCAGCATTGTTTTGTTTTTCACAGAAGAGATATAGTGACATAACTGCAATGCAGTGAAAGGTTTGCTTTTCAGTGTGGCATGTTGTCCTCAAGTCAAAAATGAAAAGCAAAACTGTCTGTGTACTGTATTTTACATTTTCCTCCAGTGCTATTGCTTTTTTGTCTGAATCTTCTCCATAATAACTGTCAAAACTGTGCACCAGAGCACACTTTACTGTATCTCTGTCCGTACAGAGCTCGTAGTTAATGTAAGCCTGTTCCTGAATCGCGTACCTAACGTTGTCACTCTTTCCATAGGTTCTTTGAATACATCTACCTGTTTAAGAGTGGCGTGTTATTCCAGATTGAGCAAGTCACCAAGGCATGTGCTAAGCTTAATTTGACTGAGCCCTGGGACCCGTATGACATCCCAATGAACTCCACATATGAGGATCAGTATTTCATTGGTGGGCCTGGAGATATGATTGAGGTTCAAGAGTGGTCTGACCGAAAGCAAGCTCGCAAAGGTTAGTCCAGTGTAATAAAAGGTATTTCTGTGTCCATTCATCCATCCATCCTTCAGATTAGATTTTGGAATTTATTCAAACAGGGTCAAAATCACAGCAAGGTCAAATGTCTGAAATAGTTTTTCTTCAATAGCCTTCTTTCTGATTGATGCATACTTTAAGGGTATTTGAGGCTTCATCTTGAGGCATATAAATTAGTAATAAAAAGGACTAGACTTGTTGGCAACAGTGTCCAACTTGTTAAAGGATGATGTCATTCTTCTGAGTGCCACTGGTGCATTAAATTGGTTTTTGGTGCCAACTGATATTAGATAGATAGATAGATAGATAGATAGATATACTTTATTGATCCCATGAGGGAAATTCTTGTGTTACAGCAGCATGGTCAGTAGCAAGATACAACACGTACACACACAAAATATAAAATATAAAATACAGTAAGTTAAATTAAACGTAGTAGTGCAGATATGGAACACAGTTGTAGATTTAACCAGATTTACATCAGTATTTACATAAGTATACTTGTGAAAACTGACAGTGAATAATGAATATGAAGAACCTTGAGAATGTAGAATATAATGACAGCTTTCTAAATGATAGCTTTCTTGTAGTAGTGTAATGTGAAAGTGTTATCATCTGTCACACACAGGTGAGCTGTTGTACAATGTTATTGCGATTGGTAAGAATGAACTCCTGTAATGTTCTCTGTGACAACAAATTTGAATGAGTCTTTTGGAGAATGAGCTCCGCTGACTCTGTAGTGTGTTGTAGAGTGGGTGAGACGGATTGTCCATGATGGAGAGCAGTTTGTTCAGTGACCTCCTGTTCCTCACTGACTCAAACATCTCCAGTTTGTGTCCAATGATCGATCCAGCCTTGCGAATAAGCTTGTTAATCCAATATTGACACAGAAGAGTCACACAAGGTATATCTTTATAAATATTACTACAATGTATACATTTGTGTCTGTCTTACAGATGAGACCTGGGTGGGAGTTTACACCTTGAAGGACTGCTACCCGGTGCATGAGACCTACACCAAGAACAGCAGCGTGACCACCTCCACTCGCATCTTTGACCTAGAACTGGGCATCAGTGACCCTGAAGTGTTCACCCCACCCAGCACCTGCATGTCGGCTCTGCCTGAACGTATGGCCTCTGACTGCTGAACCTTTTCTTCAATCTTTTAGTCCATCACTTTTCTGCAATCTGCACAGATGGATGAAAGGCATAACATACACACAGTAGGTTTTCTAGATGGATAGCTGCTTGTTGAGCTAATATGTCATTGAGATAGAATGAAGAATAGGCGTAACTACCAGGAAAGCACAACTGTACCTTTATGCACTAAGGACCTCATATTCAAGACTGAATAAGAGGGTATATGGCATTTCTAGTTCTTCAACTTTTATTTAACTTTATTAACATGTACTAAATAAATTGTGCCTCAAATTTAAACAGGAATACATTCTAAACAAAATGTAAAACATGGAAAGTCAACCATGGTTGTTACCTGTTGCTAACCTAAGCTTATTTCTGCATTGTGCCCCCATATACCCACATATTTGAACTTATGTTTATTTTATGAAGTGCAAACCTGCATCAAACCTGACACATGTAAGGTGAATGGTTCTCTTAAATCAAAATTTTTGGTTATTTGTTCAACTGATAGCCATTACTGATTTGCTTTGATTTGTGTATCTTATTTAATATGGCTGCTTTAATGGTCATTAATCCATGCTATAAATCCATGACACAAGACAATAATAAAACAATATTACCAAAGGAATTATACATTCTGTGTCTTTTGTTTTTAATGAAAATATGCAGCGTAACTATGGAAGCAAAAAAGAGACATAAAGAAATGAAAGTTAAAATCATTGAATTAATAATGAACAATTAAATTCGAACGCCACTGAATTCAAAGAACTGAAATATGTTACTTTCCAAAACTACATATCTGTATTTCAATTGTTTTGAATGAACCTCCTTGAAATTCAAAGTAGCTTTATTTCAGTCTTAAGAGATTCAAAATTCACACTTTCAGAAAATCAAGCATCTGTATTAGCAGTGACTCATGACCATAGATTTCCACAGTTTTCTTTTTTTTCCCACAGACTTTGTGGGAAACCAGGTCACCTTGGTTTGGACACACCTTGGACACATTTATGATGTACAGACCTAATCCCATGTTTCCTCTCACAATATTTGCAATATACAGTTTCTTACAGTAGAAATAGTTCTGTACATCAAAGACACACTGTCTGCACTTCATTAGATTATGATTACTCAATACTCATACGATTATTTGCTATGAAACAAGATCTTGGTGGCTGCTGAGTAGTTGAAACTAACCCAATCTGGCAACCCTGTTAACTCTTCCTTCCATGGCTCCTGCCTTGAGAATGGAGCAGTGTGATTTCTGCCCAATAGGCCTCTATTCACACTCGTTGCAGCTCCAATTTTTGACCATTAGGTGCAATAACAGCTCTATGGAAGGTGAACAAAACACTGAAACATCAGCTTATATCTGTCAAATAGCAATTTTTTTTAAATCTTTTTTTTTTCCAGTCACTCAAAAGAAGTAATTATTTCAGTGAAATTAAAATGTACAGAGTTATAAATGAGGACTTTATGAAGATTATCAGGAGATATATTGTGGGCCTCGATCTGCTGCACCTGCCCCTGTGGACGAACTGCCATGGATGAAAAATCCAATAGTTATTTTTTTATTCACATTACTCATTCCAGTCCTCAGATTAGTCATATGTAGCTTGCAAAATTCCCTTTGAAAAAACACAAGTATCTAGGCTACCCATGGACAGCCAAAGGCAATAGTTTTCAAAGTCATATATCTGAATGCTATGAATTCATTAACATTTAAAGAATTCAGTGACTTTTAACATTGGAATCTTCATGTTAAACCATTAAACCAAGAAAAGTCCATGCTGTGTGTCTGAGCCTGAGTGTAAGCTCAATACTACAGTGACTAAAGTTTTGTTAAACAAACAAACAAAAAAACAATGGTAACCATGGCAACGTTCTCTCATTAATTAAGCCAATCCAACTTAAAACTAGAAAATAATATATATATAAATTATTTATATCCTAAAAGGTTAAATAGTTAAACTTCAAAAATGGACTCCATGGGAATAAATAAGACTGCCCTTAGCTCTGGACAGGGAACTACACGTCCCACAATTCCCAGTTCAAAATACGGTTACGTAACTTCCTGTCTGGTCACGTTACCGACGCGCATGAAACAAGTTTCTATTTCGTGCTGACTGCGGCGCTGTGGTTTGTAGCATAAAGCTGCGTTTAGCCATTGTGTTAGAAACTAAGAACTGGCTTGAGGTCAGTGTAAACCCGCCTCGGCGAGCTGACGGCGTGACGGCACGGCCCAGCGTCCACTCACAATAATATTAACATTATTATATTAGCATTAATATAATAAGCAGTTGACTAGCCGGTGTAGCTGAATGTTTGGAGTCTGGGCTAGTTTAACAGCTACTCAGTAGTGTAAGGTAAGTAAACACATCAGCTCCTGTCAATACAGAACACAGCATGGTTTAATCTGGCGAGGATTAGCTAAATAACAAATAGATGAGTAGATGACCAGACTTGACTTGTTATTTAGCATGCTTTCCCCCCTGATTTTAATTAGCTGTATTTGTAGTGATGTGAATTAATTACACATAGATAACTCTTCAGTTGAAGCAGACTCTTCACCGTCAGTGAGTAGAATATTTGCTTGTGATAACATGTTTGTTATTGAGGTTGTGCATTAAGGAACAACGCTTAGCTAGCGTTAGCAAACGTGCACCAAAAGCAGAAGAATAGCAAACACTGTGCTTATTAATTTTTTTTTCTAACTGTACACTGACACAATCAGCTCAATTTACTCTTACTTGCTAAATACAACACTTCCTGTATTGTTGTTGTGGTTATGATGCGAGTCACAAGCTGTTTTGCTGATCAGTTTTGCTGATCTTATCAAACTTTGTTTGTTTGTTTGTTTGTATTTAAGTTTATTGGTATTTATTAATACCAGCTTCAATGGCTATTTCATGGCAAATACAGATATTAATCAAACATTCAATAAAATTCAGCTTGTAAAAAAATCTGTGCAACATGACAACTCTATAAAAGAGTCATAAATTTACTTGTGATAAAACTTGTAAAAGATTTCCTGGGTCCATCTTACAAAACAAGTCTCAAACTCAAGTATCAAACTCGCCTACTTTCTGCTATTACTGCTATTATAACACTGTCTACTTTATTACTGTTACCTTGTCAGAAATGCTTCCTCCGTAAATATATAGCACTAGGTAGCACATTTTCATAGGGTGTCTTATAATTAGAAAATGCCTCCAGTGTTAAAATATGAAGAAGCATGAATTTATGGGCGTGCAGATATCAAGTACGCATGCGCAGAAGTGCTACACCTGGTAGGACGTCTTGTCACAATCACAAATTAAAATATAGATTTAAAAGGAACCGTCTTTGGTAACCGCATGTTATTGCAGTATATAATCTGCCCACAGTAATGTCTGCGTTTTGAGGCATGTGGAAGGTCACTGCAGAATGTGGCACTTCACTTTGTGTCATGCGAGCAGACTGGTTTTCCGTCTAACAAGGTGAACTTCTTGCTGTGTTAGTTTTATGACGAGGAAGTGCAGCCTACATTCTTCTAGGGCTGAACAGTGTGTAAATTATTTATGCTTGTACAGATCATTCTTCTTTCAGCTCCCTGGCTGATTAAAGAAGTGTTGTGCTTTTTAAGGATTAGTCAGTCTTACCTGATTCTGTTTGCTATTGTGTGTTCAGCTTTATATTTAGAGGATTACATGAAATGGTGCATGCATACCATTGCAATGGCAGAGGAAGTACTACTGAATTATGATAAGAAAGAGAAGTTTAGTATATATTACAGAGTTTACAAGATTACAAGAAAATTCTCAACTAATTAACTGCCTGTAGGTGTGTGTAAATTAGTTCCATTTAGTTTGAGGTATTTAAAGTGTTACTTTGTGCAGGTGGATGTTATTTACAAATGTGTTGTTATAGATTCATTCATTCATTCATTCTTTCTTTCTTTCTTTCTTAGCAAATGCTTTAACCTGGTCAGGGTTGTGTTGGATCTGGAGTCTATTCCGGTAACACTGGTCGTGAGGCGTGAAAACATCCTTGATTGGACGCCAGTCTATTCCAAGGATAATTTCACTAAATTGAAACGTCATTAAATTGGCTTTTTATTGTTATATTATTACAGATAATCTATAAATGTTTGGTTTGGATCATTGGTTGTCCTTATGTCAGTGACAGCTGGTGGTTTTTACGATAGGGAAAACACGCGTGTCTGTTATTGAAGTATAAACACTATATGGCCAAAGGTTTGTGAACACCTGACCAATCAGACCCATATGTGCTTTTGAACATCCCATTCCAGATGTAGCCCCCGTTTGCTGTTATAATAAGCTCCACTCTTCTGGGAAGGCTTTCCACTAGATTTTGGAGTGTTGCTGTGGGGATTTGTGCTCATTCAGCCACAAGAGCGTTAGTGAGGTCAGGAACCGATGTTGTTTGAGGAGGCCTGGGGCCAGTCAGCATTCTGATTCATCCCAAAGTGTTCAGTGGGGTTGAGGTCAGGGTTCTGTGCAGGCCACGAGTTCTTCTGCGTCAACCTCGGCAAACCATGTCTTCATGGAGCTCGCTTTGTGCACAGGGGCATTTTCATGCTGGAACAGGTTTGGGCCCCTTGGTTCCAGTGAAGGGAAATTGTAATGCTACAGCATACAGTGACATCCTATTGTGAGACAGTTGTGTGGCAACAGCTTGGGGAAGAACCACATATGGGTGTGATGGTCAGGTGTCCACAAACATTTGGCCATATAGTGTATCTATACATCCATCTGAGTGTTTTGTTTTATCTGTTTCATCTGTTGGTCTGGCCTGTTTACTTCTCAGCCTTTCATCATAAGTAAGAGTATTAAAAACACTATCAGGTCAACAAAATTAGTACTGTCTGCCATGTCATGCTAAAAAGCAGCTAAGCTGCTTGCCAACTAGCTCAATTTCACTGAAGAAGTTAGTGACAGCTAGATATCTAGACCTATAAATAAACAAATGCAAACTGTAGCTCCGAGCTGTCAGTGACTGACACTGGCATTTTTAAGTTTGAGATGTCAGTCATGTTTATTTCCATTTCAGTGATTGGCAGTTGGTTATGAGGTATGGCCCCTTTGAGAGATCTTCCAATCATCATGTGGCGAAGCTGTTCTCCCATTAAAACACAGTGTACTTGAATCTGCCATACGAGCTCGTAGAAGCCAGGCGTCACTGGATTCCTATCGGTGGTGTGTCCGGGCCTTGAAAGGAGAATTTCATGCAGGCTGCATTGTCCACCTAAAACAGTTTGTGTAAAATGAACAGTGCAGTATTTCATTGAGATATTTGATCGTTTGTTTCACTAATATATTGAATTTCACCAGGAGTGATAAATAATATCGACATATTTCTGCATTTAATATAGAAACATTTCATTGCAGAATTTTTATTTATTTATTTATTTTTTATTTTAGGGGAGAACAGGCTTCCCATGTCGTTTTAAAGCAGTCACCTCTGCTGTATGTAAAAATCATTTAATCAGCAATCTAGATAAAGCAATGACTTTGGATTAACAATTTTTCTAGGTTGTATGTAATAATGATCCCACTACAGCCCATGTGATGAGATAATTTCTGCAGATGATGTCTTTTCAGTGTTATGCAATATCTAAAGTTGGAAATGTGCAGAGAAAACAGGAAGCACTGAACAGCACTGTTCACTGTTCAGTATCCAGGATATGGATGTGCATTAATCATGGATGTGTCTGTTTCACAAA
Organism: Pangasianodon hypophthalmus; assembly: GCF_027358585.1. Lineage (NCBI taxonomy): Eukaryota > Metazoa > Chordata > Actinopteri > Siluriformes > Pangasiidae > Pangasianodon > Pangasianodon hypophthalmus. The sequence goes on from NC_069713.1 coordinate 24,050,568, forward strand.
CACACAGGTGGTGTGCTATTAAATGCACTAGAAAAGTGGAAAAAATAAGAAAATAATTCTTATAGTTCTGCCTGGTTTTCCCAGGTATAAGCAGGGTCTGTGCTGTAGCTAGATAAGCATGTCATCCACTCCAGTTTGATCCCCTCAGGCAAAGTGAAGCAAGTCTTGTGCTGTTTTGACCAGGAGTTAGAGATGGCCCTATTGCTCATTTCGTTTGTCTTTTTTTAATCAAAAAATACAACTGCAAATAAGACGTTTCTCCTATCAGACACATCACGTCTTGTCACTATAGGAACCGTTGCATATGCCCCTGTCCACTTCCTGAAACAGGCCTGCTTCAATGGTGTGAATTGTTTCTGCTTTGTGTCTCTTTGTGGTTTAGCTTGACTGAACATGGCTGGTAGGTGCAGCTTTCTTGGCTGGTGAGAGAAAGCGGTGGTTGTGGCCTGGTGTGAGTGACAGGTCATGGCCAGCCAGTCCAGCAGCGTGGACTCGAGAGCCGCAGCAAGGGGTGTGGGCTCCATCAACTCCACCCCTGTGTCTGCCCGCATCGATTCCTACGATGGTGTGGAAAAGAAGTGCATCTCCGACCTCCGAAGAACCTTCTGCCTGTTTGTGACTTTTGATCTTCTCTTCATCACTCTGCTCTGGATCATTGAGCTCAATGTAGGTTTGCATGTTGCACATCAAAGCCTAAAGCAGTGCCAGAGCCACCATAAGACTAAAACTTACTAACAGAGATCATCTTGGTGAGCTTATGTAGTTAGGGCTGTACCGGTTGGGTGCTTCGTTGCTAGCACTTCATTAACAGCAAAAAGGAAAAAAAAAAACTCTTAGTTCTGTGGGCGGAAACACCTTGTTGATGAGAGAGGTCAGAGGAGAATGGCCAGACTGGTTTGAACTGACAGGAAGGCTACGGTAACTTAAATAAGCACTCTTTACAACTGTAGTGAGTAGAAAAGCATCACAGAATGGACAATATGACAAACCTTGAGGCAGATGAGCTACAACAGCAGTAGACAACATCAGGTTTCACTACTGTCAGTCAAGAACAGGGATCTGAGGCTACATTGGGTCACCTAAACAAACAGCTGAAGATTGGAATAACGTTGCGTGGTCTTTTCCCAATCTTTGGTCAACCTCTGCTGAAGCTCTTTGTGGTATAAATCTTAATATTTTCAATGAGATGATAGAAGCTTGATACTGAAGTTAAAGTTGTGTGCTTTCTTTTCAAAACATTTTAATCAAAGTAATAGTATACAAGTTAATCAGTAATTTTCAATAATCCCTACATCTAGTGTTTTTGCTGTTTAGAAAAATCAGAGAGGAAAATATAACTTTAAAACCTATTATGTCAGAATTGTGCACACTGAGTATTTTATTACTGCAAAATAAAATAAAATAAAAGTATTTTTTTATTGCTTTGCATTAATATTTGTGTAATTTCCTCTTTATGTTCTCTGCTTGAGGTCAATGGAGGGATACAGGAACAGCTGAAAAAGGAGGTGTTAGAATATGACTACCACAATTCCTTTTTTGACATTTTTGTAAGTAACGGTTCCTTTCCTTAGCCAGTTCTTTTCTTCTTCTCCTTTTTTCATCTGAATTCTATTTTTACTATGTGATGCTTTTCCTGATGTATTGAAATTTCATAAGTATAATTGTCCGTTTGCATGTGTTTAGAGTGAATCTGATTTAGACAGAATCTAACTATAGCCTAATCCCTGTTGAGGTTATATCACAGTGCTTTTTGATATTTGAGATGGCTAGTGGTCAGTATTCTCTTGCCTGCTCCCTTCCTATTGTTTTTTAGACAATCATACATTGAAAACATCAATAACATCAAACAGTTAAATGTTTTTTTTTTTTCACTATTACACATATATTGCTACAGCACATGTTGTCTCTTTAGTTCACATTCATTTCTCCCTCTTCAGATATTGGCTGTGTTCCGATTTGCAGCCTTGATCCTGGCGTATGCAGTATTCAGACTGCACCACTGGTGGGCCATCGCGGTACGTCCACTTCCACAGGGCTTAATATTCCACTTATTGACACCAGGGGGTATTAGTGTTCTGTCTTATTGTTGTCAAGTGGCAACCCTCTTTGTCAGGTTTGCTGCACAGTTTAAAATTTTTGTAATAAGAGTCACTGAACTTTCAGCACTAGTGTAATGAATCTTTAAAGAAAAACTGACAATTTATTCACTAAGATATAATAGAAAACAAAAGAACTAGTGCATTGCAAACAATAGACAATAGACCTGTCATTTAAGATCAGTGCTATTCATGAATCTTTGCCCTTTTTTTTATACAGATAACAACGGCGATCACCAGTGGTTTCTTAATTGCAAAAGTTATTATATCAAAGGTACATTTTCTCTTTTCACTAGATAAACCATACTTTCACTATAAAGTTAATAGGAGCACCATGCAACGCTAAAGCTATCACACAACACTGCTCACAGTAAAAATGTCTTGCAAAGTAATCTCTGAAAAAGCAGTACGGTATAATACCGTCCAGTGCATAGACTATACAGGATGACTGTTGGATAGGTCACACAGTCACTGCCTTATTTTTCGCATTTGTATGATCTTTGCTTAGCTGTACAGTAGATTTTGACAGTCAGTGTAATGGCTGTGACTGGTTTATATCAAATGCATCACAAACTGTAAAACCAAGCATAAACATCTTAAACACAGGCTCTTAATGCTCCTTGTCCTTGTCCAGCTGCTCTCTCAGGGGGCATTCGGTTACCTGCTACCCATCACCTCATTTATTCTGGTGTGGCTAGAGACGTGGCTCCTAGACTTCAAAGTTCTGCCACAGGAAGCCATTGACGAAAACAGTGAGTTTGCTTTGTTAAATTACAGCAGTGTTCTTACCATCACTGATGATAAACTATTTTTTTAGCGTATATTATATTGATTTTTTTTTTTTCTCGACAAAACACATTAACAATTGCACATTTATGTGACAGGATATCTAACAATACAGAGTATCTCAGAGAGAGCTCCACTCTTGCTGCCAGGACCTCTCTCAGACGGACAGTTCTACTCACCACCAGAGTCTGTCGCAGGTAAGAGATCATTACCTACCAGAAAGCACAATGTGACAATGGTAAACCTATAACAAGGAAAACATTCTGTGTTTTTTACATAAGAATTAGACAGTGCCATTAAATGCTTTGAGATAATGTTATTTTGAGAGCAAGTACACATGGAGTTATAAAGTGACTGTTGAACCACAGAGTTCGTTTTCTGATAAACAATACCATGAGGGCCCAGGTGCACCATCATTTATTCTGATACACTTAAACAAAAGAAACCACATAGTTCCTCAGAATAAAACCTCAGCCTTGTCTGTGTGTCCCAGACTCAATATATTTTATTAAGTAAGGAATAAAAACATGACGCAATGTGCTGTTATAGGAAACAAATGTCAGACAGTTTATTTTTTCCAGTAACAGCACATTCCTCTTATTCGTATGTGCTAATTGTAATATTTAATTTATGAATGAACAACACAGTGCTTTTTAACCATTCATAGTTACATTTAATTTTATGAAACATCCACAAAACAAGTTACTTAGTTCCAGTTATTACTGTTATGCATTATATTTTATAGTCTTGATGTTAATAAGACTGTTACAAAGCACTTTACATATCAACAATTGCTTATTTTTTAAGTTTATTATTTATTATTAGTCTTAGATTAGGTTGAGCATCCATCAGTATTTATCACGTTGTCATTATAGGCTGAAAGACAGAGTGGCTGTGAGGGACGCTGAAAAAAAAATCTAACTAGTGCAGCAGTTTGCAGTGCTGCTTGGTCAAAAATATTGGTTTTGTTTACTTATGTTGTTCTGTACATTTAATAGACGTTGGGTATGATAAAGTTATGAACATAGCAATGTAATGTGTGTACAACAGGTACAGATCACAAAGCCAAAGGGAGAAATGTGGAGAAGCAGCAGTTGCTGTAGTATGATTTAGGAGGAGTCTAGAGGGAGGAGTTTTTAAAATATTTTGGGAATCGCAGTCAGACATAAAAGGGATGAGGACCACTGAAGTACAGTATCATTGGGTAAAAAAATGAACGGGTGATGCATTTTAATCAGTATTTTGACACCATAACAACCCTGCTCCTGAGCAATCACTTTCAAGAATTCAGCAGCGCCATGGTATAAACATAAATAACTCAAGATGCATTACAAAATTCTCACGTCAGAATAAACTGTCTAAAAGCAATTCATATTTTCCCTGTGTGTTTTCTATTAATCACATAAATCTGTTTGGACCTTGCAGATTCTGAAGAAGATCTTGATGACAAGCTTGACCTTGAGAAACCCATCGTCTAGCAGGTGTTCCAAGGTGCCCATATATTGGAATGTCCAGTATAGCTTTATGCGAAAGGTGTGTGTGTGTGTGTGTGTGTGTGTGTGTGTGTCTCTGGGTTGCTCAGGAGTAATCAATACTGTGCCAGCACTAAGGTCTCGGCATGTGTGACCCTGCCTTGAGCTGCATTTTAGTTTCTGTGATTTATCATCCAAGTGATCTTGGCAGCCACTCTGGTTCCACCACTGCCAAATTTATGTTCTTCAGCCTGACTCTTATCCTCAGTCCAGAACTCAGCCATAATCCCTTTACACAAAACAGTCCAATCAGAACCGTGTTCATTTGGTTTAATTAATGCTATAACAGACACCATGGTGTTTCCAAGTTGTTGTTTTTTTGATTTGCTCATGAACAAATATCAAAGTTAAAAATGGATGACTGTTCGCTTTTGCTTTTCCATATGTGCTGCACTTTGATATTTTCTTGTTCCACTCGTGTCTACTGTAGCAAATGGCTGCAATCATGACTTCCCGGTGTCTTACATAACGAGGGCCGTTGACGCTTCCTGCGTTTATATTATATTTAGATCACTTAAAAAACATGTAAATGTCCATTATTTGGAGTTGCAGTTGCACAACCACAGATTATTGGGATGTTCGATGTTCAGCATTTATTTACATTGTTCTTTATTCTGTTTTATTCAGTCACCATTTTAACATGTCTGTCAGTCCTTGTATATGAAAATAGGCCTTCACATATTCTAGGCAATTATATTTTACCAATAACATGTTTGGGACCGTTTACTTACCCACAGACTAACATGCACCATAAAGGGCTCATTTGATTCTGCATGATCATAAACTGTTTACAACACTTGTGTAGAATGATCATATGTTCACAGTAATATATGCATGTTGTCTGTCAGTAGACATATACCACATACCACATATTGTTTGATTTTTGAGTTAATAGGCAAGAGCTTCTGTATGTGGCGATTATGTGAAACCTCAGCCTTTGAGATTTGATAATCATTCTGTGCCATTCAGTTTTTTTTTTTTCATGGTAAATGTAAAATCATTTGTTTTAATTAAAGTTTCTGTTTATTTCAGATTACTTTGAGTCATGTTCTTTGATTTAAAAAATCTTTAATAATATAGTGAGCCCAGTATATTCATGGGATATTGGTTAGCTACATGATACTTTTATTTATTTTATTTATAGAATTTTTATAGCTAGATGCATATGGTTGGCAGGGGTGTGGGCAAAGCCTCACGTATTCGCACTTTGAGCTCTATTTGAGGCCTGATGTGAGAAGACATTGCACCAATAATTCTCACATACACACACACACACACACATACACACACACACACACACACACACACACACATACTGCAGCAGCCAATACCTTATCAGCTCAGCAAAAATGAGCTTTTTTTGTGGTGAACTGCTGCATGTGTTTTATTTCCAGTAAACACTCTCGGTTGTAGAGTATGAAAAAAAACATGCCACACTTTCCACCCACAGCGGTTTCCATCCTTTTTCTTTTAACAAACTTTATTGTCATTAGAATGACCTTTTTTAAAATAATAGTTTTTTTGTCTCAAAAATATGTGTCCAAATTATTGGTACCACCAAGGAATGTTTACATAAATTCAAGCAAATTGGCTTTCTTTAATTTTTTTCATTTGCTCCCAGTCCACACGAGCTCTGTTGTTGCCTTTAACCATGTCCTGTTTCTCTGGGTATAAATCTGTCTGGGAAATCTGGGTAAAATCTCCTTATCATCCCTTACCTTGGGGAAAACCAAAGAACTTTCAACACAAGAGACAGATGGTTCTTTATCTGCATATATCAGGTAATAGATACACAAACGCACATAAGCAGTTAAAAAATACCATTAATACTTCAATGTCTGAAACAGTTGGAAATTTGACAGGAGTAGCACCCATGTGCACACTGTCCCCCATACAGTAAGGAGGATAGTGAAAGAGCAGGAAAAAGGTGACCATTTTAGAATTACACAGTTTAGTTCATGTTTCTGATTGTCAAGTTTCAAAATCAACATCAAAATATCCTTTGGAAGCATTGCAAGAAAGAACCCTTCCTGAGAAAATCTCATAAAATGCTGTCTGAACTTCCCCAAGTGTCATTGTGTGTTGATGGCATCCTGAACAATATACAGGAGCTTAAATTGTCCTGAATTGAGGAGCTATAAGTGTGTTCAACCTTGTTAGACAATTCAGGAAGAAATGCAGTTAAGAAATGCCTTGTGCCTTGGCAACAAGGTAAAATTCCCTGAGCAGTGTTTTTAACAATACAACAAACAGGTCAACACAGTTCTACTCTTCATCACAAATATGACTGACATAGTGATTATATACTTTAGTGCACAGTTTGTGCACCCACCACTCACACAAGACACACTTCACCTTCACACTTCACCCATTGCTCCCCAGGGATAGAGGAAGCAAACTCTTCAACACACAAGGTTTTTCTTACTTTCTGTGAATAAAAACTTTCAAGAAATCCATTGTTTTTCTTTTATGTGAGAGAGAATTAACTTGTCTTTGTTTACAAAATGTCACTTAAGTTGTAACACTGTGTAACAACTAACCCCACGGTATGGAGGTTGGACTTTAGCCTTTCTAACACTTGCTGTGAGTTGGTCACATGTTTCAAAACATTGTTATGTTGTAGCCAAGAAGATGGTGTTTAAAGTAAAATAAGATTGGATTCTGTAATTTACACACACAGCTCAGTAACCCAAAAAACCTTCTGAAGAAAAATAAAGCCCTGAAAACGCTTTTAGACACGGCTTTCTTGAGAACACAGGCGAATTGTTCTGAATTGTTCTGCTGCAGACCATTGCTAGCACACGTGGTAATGTGGCCAGTAGTACATGCTGCTTGACCTTGTGTAATAACATAAAAAGTCCATTTTACATTTTACCCCTTGTTAGCTTGCTCCCTGTGCTCCACTATTTATGTCCAGAAACTCTAACTGATTGAGTACATCAATGTACTTAATGTATTTGAGCTTTAACTTGCACCACAAACGTACACGTATCATGAGTAACAATTAGTCATACATTTACAAAAAATGTCATACTGAAACCGTCCTATGTGCTTAACATTATACCCACTGTACAGTCAGTGATCTAATTGCTGTGGGGAAACACCCCAAACTTGTGTTTACTGCAAATGACATTGAAAAATGGCAGACTACTAAGAAAGTTCTTTTTTATAAACAAGAAACTCTTTTTATAAACAAGACTCTATAATCTATGATCTTTATATATTTAGATGAACATTATTTATCATGAGCTAATCTCAAACAGGCAGTTCTTATTGTATCAACAGTGCAGGAAAAAAAAAGACTACAAAAATGCAAAGCACTGTTCAAGATGATAACAGATAAAGGAAGTACAAAAGTTTAAAAGTGAATGTCTATGGACAGCTTTCCATGTGAAATACACATCATTACAATCACTCAAGTTTTCAGTACTTTCGTAAAATAACAGAAAAAGAGGATATGAGTGTACTAATGTTTTTTATTACTATACAAATACTACAAATACTAATACAAATTCTACTTTAGAGAGAATTAATGGAAAACATGGAATGGAAACTCTTGGTGTGTTTGGCTGATGGACTGATCAGTGAGCTTTGCTTCTGAACATCTCCTTGTTCACTCGGTTTCACTTGCACAGTAAGACGGAGACAGTGCAGAGATACAGCACATTTTTCACCGGCACATTTTTTTGACATACGACACACTGAACAGGTACAGCCTGTGGCTGAGCTCAAACAAACCTGCACAAGAGAGACGAAAAGAAAATCAAACTCAAAATCAGAAGGTGTTGCAGTCTTCACACGAAAGCATTTACATTTGCTTTCTTAAAAGTAGAATTCATCAACATACTGAAATGGTATTCAGCTCAAACATTTTCCCAATGTAATAGTCTTCTAAATGTAAATCACTGGACAAGATGCAATCTTGTTTTATTTCTTTAACAAAAGTCACAACTTTCGGTAAAGATATAAAACAATTTATTCAAACTCTTTCAAAGTTTTAAAACTCTTTTAAAACAAGGCTGTAAAATACATACAAAAGTAGAAATATTATTGTTATTATTTCTCACAAAATAAGAAATACCTATCCTATCCAGAAAAGCCTATTCATGTCCAGAAACTAATCTGTTCGTTACTTAAAAGAGTATTTCAATGAATGCATTGAGCTGTGAATAAAGACTTTATGAAGATTAACATTTACCACTACTGAGGACACGTAAGAGCAGATCACTGCCTTATTGTTACCTCTTGGAATGACAACAATCTGGTCATCAAAGCTGCTGTTGAACAGAGTAGGTGAATTTATTGTTCTTGGCTTTGAACTTTGAATTTCCTTTTCATTTGAACGTCGTTCTTCTCCAGCTGCTCATCATATTTCAGCTCCCCTTTTCTTCACTCTGATCTTCTGCATGCCACGTGAATCTCACCAGGTCTGGGAACATGCATCTTGCCTGGCACAGCAACACACACTTTGCATTTGATTGTGGCCTGGACACTGGGTACATGGACACTTGAGGTTTCTTTACCTGGTCCTTCCCATTGTCTGTATCTTTAGAAGCCATGCAAATCAACATCAGTGCCTGACCTCACTAATGCTCTTGTGGCTGAATGAGCACAAATCCCCACAGCCACTTTCCAAGATCTAGTGGAAATCCTTCCCAGAAGAGTGGAGGTTATTATAGCAGCAAAGGGGGACTAAATCTGGAAAGGGATGTTCAACAAGCACATATGAGTGTAATGGTCAGGTGTCTACAAACATTTGGCCATATAGTGTATATAGACAACATAATCTAATCTATAATATATATGTATGTAAAGAATATTTGTCATTGAATAAATAACTTGCTTTGTGCAAGTTTTAAGATACAAAGTGAACAACTGTTTTATAGAGTACATACATTTAAATTTTGCAGTTTATATTAAAAACAGGATGACAAAGGATCAAATCCAAAATACTGAGCGTTAAAACTTTTTAAAATATTTTTTCTGATGGAACTTCACACAAATATGTCAAGAGTCTTTTATTAGGCAAAGTATGCTAAATCTATAATTATCCAGTCTATAAATATTAATTTATGTGTCATACTTAATATCATACTTAAGGTTTAAACCACAGGATTTTTTATAATGTATTTTGTGCTTTGAAGCTTTTAATATTTGTATTTGTTAATGTTACTGAGATTAAATCTGCCTCTTTTTTATTTAGTCCAATATCTAATTAAAATTGCAATGATCTTTTCTTTTGTGCTGTATTAGTCTTACTTTTTTATTTACTCTTCTTTCAGGAGGATAATGCTCCCTGCCACACGGCAAAAATTGGAACATGACAAAGTGTTCAAGGTGTTGACTTGGCCTCCAAATTCCCCAGATGTCAATCTGATAGAGCATCTGTGGTATTTGCTGAACAAAGTCTGATCCCTGGAGGCCCAAACTCGCACCTAACAGGACTTAAAGGATCTGCTAACATCTGTGTGCCAGCTACCACAGCACACCTTCAGAGGTCTTGTGGAGTCCATGCCTCGATGGGTCAGAGCTGTTTTGGTGGCACAAGGGGACCTACACAATATTAGGCAGGTGGTTTTAATATTATGGCTGATCAGTGTATATTCTAAACCCAGCAAGGCCGTTTGCATGCAGTGTAATTGGTTTAATAATTAGACAAGGTTGCTTAAAAGCCTAAAGATGTTCCTAGAATAAATTAGGAAAACCCGCTTTATCTGCTATGTAAAGTCTTGTTCTTGAGATGAAAACCTTCTTCCAGCTTTGCATAGCATGATGTCTAAGGACAAAAAAAAAACTTCATAGACCTGTGATGTATGATGTAGAGTAAATATTCATATCAAGTTTACTTTACTGAGGAACAATAGTGATGTGAATTTCTGCTTGAAATACTGTAATACTGAGTAAGAGATGTATTATTCTTGAGTAGGCAAACCAAACTCAGATGAAGATATTTCAACATAAGGATGATAAGGTTAATCATGATCTTACCACTAGGTGCTGAAATAGCTGGCATGCTCCTATTAAATTTATAGGGTGAATATAGCACTTCCGAAAACATTATTTTCTGACACTCTTTACCATCATCCCAGTGTCATATAATCTAAAAGCTCTCTTACACTGTTCAAAAGCAAAAATCAAGAAATACCAAACTCAGGTAGAATGAAATTTCTTGGAATTTCTGCTTATCTGAACCTCTTCTTTTTGTCATGTGATGCTGTTAAAGTGTGACAATTTCTTTTCTTTAAAAGTCAGAAGAAATTCTTGGTATTTCATGTACTTATTTTTTAATAATTTATTTTGCTTTTTTTGTAATATGCATGAATATAATAGATCTTTTTATGCAACACAGATCTGAACTTTAAATAATATTTATCAGGGCCCTTGACCCTCCTCTGGCTTTTTTTTTGGACATTCCATGTCCTTGCTATCAAGATGTGGTGTTATTCCTCTCTAATAACTTTAACATGATTTCCCTTATATGGCTATATCCTATTACATACCACTGATTCTCATGATACTAGTTTTGAAATGAAGTATGCTGCTTCCCCAAAAGTGACATTACAGACAGAGCAAGATATATTTTAACTCTATGCGTAGTAGTTGGGGTGGATTCAGTAAAGAATTTATATTAATGAAGGATATACACTTTAAGGTATAAAGGCTCAAGCTTAGGTGCCCAACTTTACCATTTGTCCCACTTTACCAATATTTACTCCATCACGTTTATTATGTGCGCATCAAACATCTATTAATATTGAAGTGTCATTTCTAATAGACACTAGTACTAAACTTAAACCTCATGACTAAAATCTACATCTGTTTTTAGAAGTGAGATGGAAAAGTCATTGATTGTCATTGACATTGGCATTGATTGAAAAGTCAGTAACTGAGTTACTGGGAGCTAAATAGTGATCCAAAAGTCACCATATAAAAGTCTTTTTTTTTTTTTTTTTTTATTTATGCATTAAATTTAAATTAAATAGGCACTTGTATTGAGAAATGGCTGTTGTCTTAGTTCTTGTGTGGAAACAATACAGTTTAACTTAAATTACTGGTTATAAGGTAAGTACAGGCAATTTGTGACCCTTCTGTAGTCTCAAATTTACCAATTTTTGTGAACTGTGATTTAGTTGGATATCATAAATGAAGTGCTAGTGAGGTGAATTATTCAGCATGCATTTATAGTAATAGCTGTAGGATGGTGGGTGTAGTGTTTTTGTACAGGACTCATAACTTTAATCTCACTGTGATGCTGCACCTAGCAAGCACAATAATATGCTGCTGAATGCTCTGGCTTTATATTGGGGATTATCAGAACAATCATATTGTTTGCTGTCTTCTCTGATTGTAAGAACTCAAAGCCATAGTCATTACTGCGTTGTGCATTACTGATGTCCATATAACTCTCTAGAAAGGTTCACCATTTTTCTTCTGATACCAGTGAATGTGATAGTCACAGTCTGAAGGAAAAGTATGTTCTATCTTGGTGAGCTTGTTAGTAGGTTTAGTCATTAAGAACTTCTGATGCAGCTCCACAGCACTGTCCACTGTGGAAAAGGGTTAAAAAAAAGAAAAAGAAAAAAAAACCTCTAAGTAAAGAATGACTATGTTTCACTGAACAAATCACATCAGGTGAAGGATAAAAAGCTTTATAAAGGAAACAGAGAAAACGTGATAAAGAGAAGCAAATAGATTTAATGACTTGAAGCTTACCTGCACAGATTAGGAAAATCAGCAATACAAATGCTGATTATTAACATTATTAAGAGGACACACACACACACACACACACACATGCACATAGTTCCCCAACAGTTTCCATTCTAATCAAATTCTAATTTGGTTTGAAAGTTTCCAACAGGCTCCACAAAGTTCAGAGTACAGAACACATCTTAAAAATGTTTGAAAAGGTTTACTGTTGATAATAAATTGTGCTGTTTAATCATTAATAGCTGGTATGTTTTATGTCTTTTTTAATTTATTTATATTGTGAGAGGCACAGTAGCTCAGCAGGTAGCAATGCAGCCTCACAGTTCACAAAGCTCCAGTGAATATGTGTGTGTACTAGGGTGGACTGAACTGGGGTCCTATCCAGGTTGTATTCTCACCTCACTTTCAGTATTTGTGGTGTGTGTGTGTGTGTGTGTGTATATATATACATACATATACATATAATAATGACTAAACAGCACAGTACTGTGCGAAAGTCTTAGGCACAAGCAAAGAAATGCTGTAGAGCAAAGATGCCTTCAAAAATAATGAAACTAAATGTTTCTACATTAAAAAAATACTATAAAGAGCAGTAAACAGTAATAAATGAAACAAAGTCAATATTTGGTGTGATGATCCTTCGCTTTAAAAAAAATAGTAGTCTCGGGTACAATGTGTGCAGTTTTATAAGGAAATGAGCTGGAAGTGTTACTGAGCATCTTGCAGAAGCAGCCACAGTTCTTCTGGAGACTTTGACTGTCACACTTGCTTCTTATTTTTGCAGTAAAACCCAGCAGCCTTCATTATGTTTTTTTTGTCTGAAAAGTGTCTCTTACATAATATGTTGCTTTCTTTACTGACATACAAACATTTTTTGGTAACATTTAAATTTGTGCTGAAAAAATTTGGAAATCTAAAACGTTTTTGTACTGAATCAATATTGTAGAAGTCATAAAATAAAAATCTATAACAAAATTTGTACTTAAAAAAACAGGGTGTCTAAGACTTTTGAAAAGTGATCTCTTAATATGCTGCTTTCTTTACTATTTTATGTACTTTTCTGTAACATTTAATTTTGTGCTGGGAAACTAATGTTTGGAAATATAAATAAATAATAAAAAAAATAGGGTTCCTAAGACTAAGAATTTAAGCATAAATGCAAATCCTTGGATGCTGTATGACTAATGTAACAATGAAATACAAAGCAATGCTCGAAAGATAGTAGCATCGATAAATATATAGTCACAGTAGGTTTAAACAACTAAATCAGATTTATCTTTTGAAATATTTTGAAAATATGAAAATCTATATATAAAATATCAGAAAGGACAACATAATGGTGCGGCAAGTAGCAGGGGAAAATGTTAAAGTAATATTAAAGTATGGGGTTCAAAAACTTTAGGCTGCCAGTGTATTTGTGGTGGTGTGTTGAGTCATGTTGTTTGGTTGATGGACTGATCAGGACTTAACCTTTGCGTTTTTCTTGCACAGTAAGACAGAGGCGGTGCAGAAATACAGCACATTTTTCACCAGCAGTATCACATACGTCACTCTGAATAGATGCAGACTGCAGCTGAGCTCAAACACATCTGCACAAGAGGCACAAAGAAAAAAAAATCAAACTGATCAATTTGCTGCAAATCAGGAAATGTTCGTCTTGGCATTAAACATTTCGATAAACTTACCTAAAAGTACAATATTAAATTCCACATTAAATTATTTAGTGCTACTGCAGAATTCATCAGCATACTGAAATCATATTCAGCTCATTAAATAATGTTACCTTGTTTTATTTCTTTATCAGACATCTCAACTTCCTCTTCCCTCTCTTCTACTTCTACTTCTTTCGGAGTTGGGCAGACCATAACAGTGCTTGACTCAATCTCAGGATTGTCTTCCTCTGTAAGGAGTTCATCATCTGTAACAACATTGTGTAGATTCTGTAAATGTGAGAATACATTTGTAACCTTATCAGAGATGTTCTTATAACACAAAAAATAAAAAGGAAGGAAAACTTTATTTTGATTGTACATACAAAAGAAGAAATGTTATTGTCCCAAAAAAAAAAAAAAAGCTGAAATACATGTGTCTATGCAGGTCCAGAAACATAAGATTTTAATGTTGTATATACTTATACTGTTATGATGTAGTGTGTGATTGTATTGCATACTATATCATATACTATATATTTAAGATTTACCTCCAGATTGACATTGGAGGACATTCTGAGAACACATAAGAGCTGATCATTGACTTGCTACTACCTCTTGGAATGACAACTTTCTTGTCTTTAACGCGGCTGTCGTGTTGAACAGAGCAGGTGAATTTATTGTTCGTGACTTTGTGTTGGTCTACGATGAGCATGCTGGTTATGTAAACTTGACCCTTGTCTCTCTGCTCCAGCTGCTCATCATCTTTCAGCTCCACTTTACTTCCACGCTGATCTTCTGCTTGCCACGTGACTCTCAACAGATCCAGGAACATGCCTCTCACCTGGCACAGCAACACACGCTTTCCATTTGATTGAGGCTTGGATGCTGGGTACACGGACACTTGTGGCTCTATTACCACGTCATTCCCAGTGCCTGTAGATTTAGACGACATGCAAAGTTGCAGTTAATGAGCAATCCATAAACATGATGAGTGTAACTAATTTTATTTACACATTCCAGCAGTACTTTTGTGTCATATGAACAGGAATCAGGACTATCATGTGATATGCCCATTCACCTGTCCTATTATAAACTAACACTTTCAATACATCTTGTACAGTCAGTATTGATTCAGATAATTTGATTTTAATTGGGTTAAACAATATCCAGTGATATGGTCATCCAGGACTGAATAGTGACGTCCCTGAAATATGCTCCACTTATACTGAGTAAAAATGTTGGTTAGTAAAGAAATTATGTTTTCTTGTAAAAAAGCAAAAAATAAGCTATACTGTTTATACAAGATAATCTAGTCTATTATCTATAATCATGTAAAAATATTTGTGATTTAATAAATAAATAATAGCCGATTGCAACTGTTATGTACTATTTATTTAAGGTGCCAAATACAACTGTTTTTTGCAAATGATAAGATACAATGTGAACAACTGTTTTTCAGAGTATAGATAAATTTTGCAGCTTATCAGTTCAGTTAGGATATTTTCTAATTAAAAATGGGCTGCTTTTTAACAATCTTTTCTTTTGTTCCATATTAGTTTTACTTTATTATTTGCATTATTTTACATTATTTTAGTGACTTCACAGACATAAATCTTGAAGATTTTTTAATATTTCCTAATTAGAAATATTGACATTGTCTAATTAATGTCAGCAATTAGACACTGTCACAAGGTTACCCCCAAAATGTGTGGGTTCAATATATAATTTTTTCTGTTTGTCATTTTTGGTGCATTTAATTTTCTTTCTTTCATTGCATTTTATTTATAAATATGTCTAAATATTTATAAATATGTCTAAATATCTGCAATTATTTTTTTAAGCTTATATCAAGCTTATTTTTTATTTGTTCTTGCTTCCCCATTCTACTTTTATTTTTGTACCGTTTTTATATTCTATGAAATTCATTATCATATGAATTCATTCATTCCTTATCTAATTTCTTTTACATTGATTTTGCAGAAAAAGAGAAACTGCAAAACGCACACATACCTGGGACGAGTTCCAGATCCAAAGACTTTGTAGTCATCAATATACTGTAGTATATATACCCTGACTAAATCATATACTTCTAGACTTTCTAGACTTCTAGACTGTCTCTATATTCTAATCACTGATTCTATTAGCTAAATAGAAATATTGAAGACATTGAAAGCCAGGACTATCTGCATGCATTATGATTTATTTAATAATTAAACAACAAGTTTCCTTAAGATGGCCTAAAGACATTTCTAGAATGCAGTAGAAAATACAGTCTTTCTTACCTGTTATATAAAGTCTTGTGCCTGAGCCGAAGACCTTAGAATAAGTGTTGCTCCACCAGCTTCCCACAGCAAAATGTCCAATGACAAAAATGACTTCACAGACATAGTGTAAGATCTTTGTCTTAAAATATAGGATAAATATTAATATCAAATTTATTTTACAGAGAAATCGCACATATATGGATTTCAGCTTGAAATCATGTACATAATAGTGGGTATTGTTCTTGAGAAGGCAAACCAAATTCAAATTAAGATATTTCAGTAAATTAATCATAATCCTACCACTGGGTGCTGAAATAGCTAGCACACCCCTATCAAATTTATACCACATTAATGTTAATTAGGTGCACATCAGATATCTATGAATATCAAAGTGGCGTTTATAATAAGAACTAGTAGCAGGGGTTGTTTTTTGGCACTACTTTTGGGCTTGTTTTTCCTACAGTGGTGTTGGTGAGTTTGTGATGGCATCGTTGATGGCATCATGAACTTATAAGTGTACCGAGGCATTTTTGATGCAAACTTGCAAAAATCCGCAATGAAATTATTCATGTCAAAGAAGTCTATTTTTTCAGCAGGATAATAATAATAATCCAAAGCATTCCAGACTCTTTTCGAAAGAATACTTCCCAGAGCCCTGACCGAAACCTTATAGAGGATCTGTGGGATGCAACGGAGAAGAAATTAGCAGGTTGTTGATGCTCTAGTGTGGATGAATTGAACGATTTGTTGGTTGAAACTTGGAGGAAACTTACACCACAACTGTTACAGAAACTGGTTGAGTCCATGCCCAGATTCTGTCAAGAAGTTCTGTGAAACAAAGGCTGTGAAACTAAATGCTAAAACACTGTAATTGATATTTAATGAAACCTATGTTGAGTGTCCAAACATGTTTTTGTCTAATTATGACCAGTATATATAATATTTTTAGAATAATTATGAACATAAATGTTTTCTAATGTAGTGAAACTCATACCTTTGTAAATGTGGCTTAAGTGTCTAAATACTTTTTTTAGACAAATAAAGAAAATAGTCATTGTGGTATGTGCAAAAAGTTCATATACCCTTCCAGTTATCTCACAACTTACTTAACTCCTTAGGCCTTAATTGATTCATAAGGACTCATTAGGCAGGTCAAGAATTGTCATTAGGAATAACAATTCCAGAACGTAATAAATGCTCTGACTCTTCAAACCCTGTGCTAACATTTAACAACCATGGGCTGATCTAAGAAGCTGACTGAAAATACGAATTAAGAATCTGTCATGAGGATCTGAGGAGGTCAAGGCAAGATCTAGAGGACTAAGAAAACTCTCAGATAGAACTGCGTGGATGCTGGTTAGAAAGGCAAAGCAAAAGCCTCATATGACACTAAGGACATGCAGGAAGGTTTAGCTGGCACAAGAGTGGTGATGCACCATTCTACTATGTTCTACTGTGCAGTGTTGCTTGCACAAACAGGACTTGCATGAAAGAGTCAGAAGGAAAATTACCTGCAACTTCATCACAATAGTCAACATGTTCAGGGCACATGTTCAGGGAAGCAGCAACTGACAGCGACTTCACCAACTTGGAGGAATATGCGACATCAGTGACCAGCTATATCAGCAAGTGCAAGATGACGTCACCGTCTCCAAGACCATCGCCACACGCACCAACCAGAAGCCGTGGATGAGAGGTGCGTGTGCTACTGAGGACCCGAGACTCCGCCTTCAGAGCAGGCGACAAGGTGGACCTAAGAATAGCGAGGGCCAAACTGTCCCGGGCCATCAGAGAGGCAAAGCACACACATGCTCAGAGAATCCACAACAATTTCAAGGCCAGCAGAGCCAAGCGGCACATGTGGCAGGGCATCCAGACCATCACAAACTACAGGACAACCTCACCTGCCTGTGACAGTGATGCCTCCCTCCCAGATGCGCTGAACTACTTCCACGCTCGGGTCGAGGCACAGAATGGCTTGACGGCGAGGAAGACCGCCCCTCCTCCCAATGACCAGGTGCTGTGTCTAACCACGGCCGATGTGAGGAAGACTCTACACAGAGTCAACCTACGGAAGGCTGCTGGACCAGACAACATTCCTGGCAGGGTGCTCAGAGGATGTGCAGACCAGTTGGCAGATGTCTTCATGGACATCTTCAACACCTCCCTGAGCAGCAGCGTTGTTCCGAAGTGCTTCAAGGCCACCACCATCGTCCCTGTGCCAAAGATGTCTTCAGTGTCCTGCCTCAATGACTGCCGTCCTGTTGCACTTACACCCATCATGATGAAGTGCTTCGAGAGGCTCGTCTTGAGGCACATCAAGACCCTGCTGTCCCCCTCACTGGACCCCCTGAAATTCGCTTACCGCCCCAACCGCTCATCAGATGATGCCATCACCACCACCCTCCATCTGGCCCTCACCCACCTGGACAAAAAAGACACATATATTCGAATGCTGTTCATAGACTTCAGTTCAGCATTCAACACAATCATTCCTCAGCACCTGATTGGAAAGCTGAACCTGCTGGGCCTGAACACCTCCCTCTGTAACTGGATCCTGGACTTCCTGACTGGGAGACCTCAGTCAGTCCGGATCGGGAAAAGCATCTCCAACACCACCACACTGAGCACTGGGGCCCCACAGGGCTGTGTGCTCAGTCCATTGCTGTTCACTTTGCTGACTCACGACTGTGTAGCAATGCACAGCTCGAATCACATCATCAAGTTCACCGATGACACGACCGTGGTGGGTCTCATCAGCAAGAACGACGAGTCAACATACAGAGAGAAGGTGCAGCGGCTAACGGACTGGTGCAGAGCCAACAACCTGTCTCTGAACGTGGACAAAACTAAAGAGATGGTTGTTGACTTCAGAAGAGCACAGAACCACCACTCTCCGCTGAACATCGGCGGCTCCTCCATGGAGATCGTCAAGAACACCAAGTTTCTTGGCGTTCACCTGGCGGAGAACCTCACCTGGTCGCTCAACACCAGTTCCACAACTAAGAAAGCCCAGCAGTGCCTGTACTTTCTGAGAAGACTGAGGAAAGCACATCTCCCACCCCCCATCCTCTCAATATCTACAGAGGGACTATTGAGCGCAATTGTACCATCTCGGATCGCAAGACCCTGTTGGTTGGAGGTTCCCGCCTCCGCCCTAGAACATTTTGCATGTTCTCCCTGTACTTCAGGGTCCCTGTGCTTCATCTGGGTACTCTGGTTTCCTCCCCCAGTCTAAAGACATGAATTGTAGGCTGAGTGGCATCTCTAAATTGTCCATATTGTGTGAATGGGTGTGAGCGTGTGTATGCGATTGTGCCTGTGATGGGTTGTCACCCCATCCAGGGTGTCCCCTGCCTTGTGCCCAAGTCCCCTGGGATAGGTTCCAGGCTCCCAGTGACCCTGAGTAGGATAAGCGGTACAGAAAATGGATGGATGGTGGTATTGCACTAGCAAGAGTGTGGTTATACTGAATATTATAATTGCATTATTGCAAGTGTGATATTGCAACAGTTCTATAAATAAGAAATTAATATTGAGTAAGTGACATTTCGGACAATATGGAAAAAAGTTTTGTTTATTTTTGCTCCCTAGCTAGCTCACATTGATTTGTACATTCCTGTTAAAGATGCTTCATGTAAAACTGGCATCCCTTCTTTCTTTTCACCTTCATCCAATGAGCTTTCATATTTTAAGTTAAATATATCATTTGCCATGTCCAACGATGATGTCACTAACTATACTGTAGTAACAGTTTCAAGCAAGGAAGTGAAATTTTATGTGGTGAACACAGACGAGTGGAGTGATACACACAGTTAAACGTCCCATTGCAGTTATAGTAAATATAGGCACTCTTGGAATGCTGCTCGACCAATCAAATTAGTGGACCGGAACTAACTGTTGTAGAAGTATTAATACAGGCTTATTTTTAGACCTTATTGTAAAGTGTTACCCTAAAATTATACATATTTTGTCACTGAGTGTGTGGACATAATAATTAAACAATTTGTAGATTATGTCAGGAATTCTGTAACAGTAAAATGCAGTGTAAACTAAAATTTGACCCACCTCATCACTTCATTAAATAACACTTTAGAAGGCTAAAATTTGAGATGTGCATCATTCATACATAGTCTACTGATATAACAACAAAGAAAACTTTTCATGAAGAACAAAAAAAAAAAAAAACTTAGACATGAGATAGAATTAGTGATGGATCCTATAGGACTGTCTTCATGTACGAAGAGTGATTTAGTTGGATTTCATATAAATGATGAAGTGTGTTAGTGAGGTAAATTATTCAGCATGCAGTTATGGTAAGAAGCTGTAGGATGGTGGGTGCAGTGTTGTAGAGTTTTTGTACAGAACTCGTAGCTTTAATATCACTGTGATGCTGCACCCAGCAGGCACAATAATATGTTGCTGAATGCTCTGGCTTTACATTGGGGATTACCAGAACAAATTTATTGCTTGCTGGCTTCTCTGATTGTAAGAACCCAAAGCCATGGTCATTTCTGCGTTGTGCATTACTGATCTCCACATACTGAACTCTCTTGAAAGGTTTGCCGTCTTTCTTCTGATACCAGTGAATGTAATAATAACAGTCTGAAGGAAAGGTACATTCTATCTTGGTGTCAGGTTTAATATTTAAGAGCTTCTGATGCAGCTCCACAGCACCGTCCACTGTGAAAAAGGACAAAAAAAATTCTATAAGTGAAGACTGTCCTTACTGACCAAATCACATCAGGTGAAGGATAAAAAGCTTTATAAAGGAAATAGAGAAAACTTGATAAAGGGAAGCAAATAGATTTAAATGCTTGAAGCTTACCTGCACAGTTTAGGGAAATCAGCAATATAAAATGCAATATGAGATGCATGGCAACTGTAAGTTGTGTAAAAAGCTCTGTGGAAACTGCATCAGCAGATACTGATTACACAATGAACATTATTAAGAGGAGCTCATTGTGCAGTTTACTCCTCCTTCCGGTGAACCACTCAGTGTCCCTCTTTTAAAATAACTTGTTTTACAGCAGCAGAAGTACACAGAATATCAAACTGATTATTATATTTTCTATTACTGTAAGAATGTCTTCAGTCAGTATATTAGGATTATTACATGAAAAATGGTATGCAATAAAATGCATGTGCAAGACTTATTCAAAGAAATTTTCTGTTGTGAGCATGTAGTTTAGTCACAAAAATATTTAAGTGTCAAGAAAACAAAGGAGTGTCCCTGCTAGTGGCTTAGCCTGTTTTTTTTGGTAGGTTCTTTATCTAAATATTGATTCTAGGATTCATCTCCTTCATGTATTCTCGCATCCCCAGTTGCTACCACTAACATGTTTCAAAATGGATTTTGAGTGGTATTTTGCATTAGATTTTCAAAACTGTTCAAATTTGTGTTTAGATGAAACAATTATTCTTCTCAAAGAAGAATCTTCACTGAAAATCAGCTTGTCGTGCGCGTTATACTTTGCTCAGACACACGTTGTCTCTTTATTCCATCCCCTTTTATCTTCTTCTAGGTGTTGCTTGAGGTTTGATTTGCCAACTTGATACTAAAGTCATCTTTTACCTGTCCTTTACATAATCCCACTGAGAGCAAAATCTCTTTTGTAGACATATCTGTTATCATATCAAGTAGCATAAGGCAAAGCAAGTATACACAACAAAAACCCAACACATACACACACACATACACAAACAACACTGACTTACAAATCAGAACAGATGAAATGACACTATTTTACCAAACATTTTGAAATCAGCATGTGGAGCAAGTGGATTAATACTGTATAATTTTAATACTTTCTAAATGCATCTGCAATGTGTAGACCGTGTATCTCTAGTACACACACTCCCACTAGTCCTACAATATAATGGCAGACAGTATTCAGAATGATTACCACAAGAGGGCTGCAGAGTTCTGTGGCACAGTTTAGCTGTTCATACTTGTTTTTTCACGTCTCAAGAAGGAGAAAGTCCAAGAATATGAGTTTAGCACTACACTCGTATACAGTATCTTCAAAATCAGGTATAAGATTGCCATAAAATGTAAGCTATAATATATAATATACAGTATATTGCATATATACACCCTGTTGTAGTGAAATGTAAAGATATAAACATGAAAATATAGAGCAAATTTTAATACACGGCTTCAGGTTTAATTACTTTGGCATAACCTCAAGAGGATCACAGATGTGTGTTTACTTTGCAGGTAGAAGCTGGTCTATCATGCTTAATATAATATAATAAAAAAAAACTGTGGAACCACAGAGAGTTTCATGGAAAGTACAGTGAGAGTCCAGGTGCATCATCACTGATAAACATGATGAATGACACACAGTTTCTCAGAACTGCCTCTGATTCCAACTGTGCATTTATATTTTTTATTCATATTTATTTATATAGAAATCATACTTATTTATATAGAAATCAGTTACATAGATAGTTACCACCCACACCATCTGTCATCGTCGTAGTGACGATATTAACATAAATGACTGGAAATGTTTTTAAAATGTTATCATGTTAATATCAAGTTGCACTGAAGGAAGGCCATGTAGAGACCCTCAGTGAAACCACCATACAGAGGCTCAGAGAATCACACACACACACACACACACACACACACACACATCCTGCAGAAGCAAATAGCTTATCAGCTCAGCACATTGTTTTCAAGATGCTGCATGTGGTTTATTTCTAGTAAATGCACTCAGCTGCACTGCATGCAAAACCCACCACACTATCCCCTTCACACACACACACACACACACACACACACACACACACACACACACACACACACAGTTTCCATCCTAAAGAAATCTTTAATGTACAAAACAGGGTTTACATTAATAATAATAATAATAATAATAATAACAATAATAATACATATAAAGTGCAACAGGGCTTTATCTTACATTCATGTCAGACATCAGTTGGTGTGTAATATCCTTCCAATACTTGCAGAAGTAAATAAATAAAAAAGAAATAACTACAGAAATAAAGCAAGATGCTAAAAATTCTGTCACAATAATTCTCTGCTTGAAAGTTATCAGAAATGAAGGTTATGTGTTTGCTTCTTTTCTATGTATCCTCTCTGTTATTACACCTGGGACTCAGGCTATGGATGGATAATATAACCAATAGATTATATTTGTTAAGATGGATATCTACACACAATAAACATTAGATTCTACAAAATATGTTCATACTTTTGTAATTTATATTTCTTTAAATGCATAAATCTATGCTAAAAAGACACAAGCTGTAGATCAAGGACCTGCCATGTCTGTAATAGTCTAAATAATGAAATGAGGCTCATAGAATGGACCACAAATCTACCGTGCCTATTTAATCAGAAATCTCAAAGACAGTTGTGTGAAGTGCACTGCATGTGTTTTACCGGTATGAAATTTATAGATCAGACTTCCCCTAAGGTGTCATACTGAAACCCTCTTAACTATACACTGCCCGTCAAACATTTAGGGGCACGTTTTATTTTTATTTTTCGACAATCTCAAGCTATGTAAAGCTGTACAGTAGATATTAGGAGAGAGGAAGGAAGCAATGCTATAACTAATGCAATCGATATTAAACCAGTTGAGATGCTCTGGTAAGATTTGGTTTGAAATTTCCAACAGGCTCCAAAAAAAGGCCAGAACATCTCTCAAGAATGTTTGAAAAAGTTTACTGTTAAGAATACATTGTGCTGTTTAGTCTTTACAACTAGTATGCCTTATACTTTGTCGTGACCATGACCAGAATAAAGCAGTTACTGAAGAATGACCAACTTTTGGTAAGTAGTGTAAATATTCAAAATAATGCACACTATCCCATCTTATAATTTTTATTTTCATATACATAATGTGTGTGAATGTGTGTGAATGACAGTAAAGAAAATCACAAAAGAAATATGATCTTTATTTTTAATGACTGTGCTAGAAGTTCTAATGTAAATGCCGGCAAAAGACAGTAAATACAATCATTGGATACTATATGACTAATGTAAAAAAAAATACAAAGCAATGCTCAAAAGATAGTAGCATATATATGTAAAATTAAGTAATATTGCATGAGCAATAGTGCGGTTATACTGAATTTCGGCACGGCTGTGATTCGTTGTAAGCACTAGTGCTATAGCTAGTCAGTATAACCACACGATTCTGAGTGTGGTATTGCTTTTATATTACAGTTGTATAAACAAGAAATTAATATCGAGTAACTGACATTTCAGAGGCTAAATGTTTTGTTTATTTTTGCTCTGCTAGCAGAAAAAGGTCATGAAGAAGCTAAACTCAATTTATAGCCTGTTGGCTAGCTGGCTAGTTAGCTTACATTGATTTGTACATTTCTGTTAAAGGTGCTTCTGGTGAAATTGGATTCCCTTCTTCCTTTTCATCTTTGTCTGATGAGCCTTCATATTTAACTCAAAAGTTATATTTCTGAAAATATTGTTTGCCATGTACACTGATGATGTCACTAACACTACTGTAGTAACCGTTTCGAGCTAGATACAAATCCCAGTGTGGTTATACTAAATATAAGCACTCTTGAAACGCCACTCGACCAATCAAATTAGTGGACCGGAACTAATTGCTGTGTAAATATGTATATAAACACAGTAGGTTTAAAAGACTTGTCTACTCAAAAGAAGAATGCAAATGTAAATCTATAAATCAGATATAAGGGAGGGTGATGTGGTGTTCAAATGGTGATTAAAAACTTTTGACTGTCAGTGGATTTGTGGTGGCGTGTGAAGTCGTGTTGTTTGGTGCATTTCTCTTGGACAGAAAGACAGAGACGGTGCAGAAATACAGCACGTTCTTCACCAGCAGTATCACATACGTCACGCTGAACAGATACAGACTGCACCTGAGCTCAAACACACCTACACAAGAGACACAAAGGAACAGAAATGTTATTCTGTGTAAAGGTAATTTATAAGCATACTGAATGATATTCAGCCCAGTGGAGAGATCTTACATATTCTCCTAAATGTAAATCATTAGACAAGAAGTAATCACTGATTTATCTTTTTACCAAAAGTCATGAAATTCTCCTCTTCCTCCTCGTGTACTTTTGGCATTGGACAGTTTTTTTTCCTAGTTTTGTGTTTTACTGTAAGAAATTAATAACAATATACAGTTAATATAATATAATATAATATAATATAATATAATATAATATAAGGTGAATGTAACAATGCTTTCAATTTTTTCATGAGAAAAAAAGAAACGAAATGAAGAAACTAATATGAATGCACTTGTAAAAGCCAAAAATGAGCAAAACAGTAAAATAAAAAAATATATGCAAATGCATGAAAATATTTGTTATATGATGGATGTGGTTTAATGTGTTAAACTTGTGCTACTGATTGTAAATAGTAAAAAATAAATCATGTGACGGGATTGATTTGAGAGATTAGATACAGTAGGTCAATGGAACACAAAGTAAGTATGAAAAGTAGGAATGAAGAGTAGTACATACATTAGCCACAGCCAAATATGAATAAGTGGTAAATAAGTTATATTTTTTGTAATACTTTTTTAACAGTTCATTGTCTATTGCAAGTACTGTGGTTGCAATGTAATGGTGTATGTTATGCTATAATGTAGCATTTAATTGTATTGCACACTAAATACCATTTGTAAGTTTCAAAAGAGAAGGCACATAAGCTGATCATTGCCTTCTTGTTACCTCTTGGAATGTTTAATTTCTTGTCGTCAAAGCTGCTTTCGTGTTGAACAGAGCAGGTGAATTTACTGTTCTTGGCTTTGTGTTGGTCTATTATGAGCATGCTGGTTATTCGGACTTCCTGACCATCATCTCTTTGCTCCAGCTGCTCATCACCGCTTAGTTCCACTTTTCTTCCACGCTGATCTTCTGCTTGCCACCTGAATCTCACCAGGTCGGGGAACATGCCCCTCGCCTGGCACAGCAACACATGCTTTCCATTTGATTGAGGCCTGGACACTGGGTACACGGACACTTGAGGCTGTTTGACCTGGTTCTTTCCAGTGCTTGTATCTTTAGAGGAAAAGCAAATGTTCCAATTAGTGAGTAATGAATAAAGATGATGAGAGAAAAACTAATTGCACATTCCAGCAATGGTTTTATGTCATATGAATGTACTAATACTAACCTGTTGCAAACCAATATAATTCAGTTCATACTGTTTATTTAACAAGCCAAATACAACTGTTGTTTTGCAAGTGATCAGATACATAGTAAACTGTTTATAGAGTTTTATAGAGTAAATATATTTATTTTGGCTGATTATATTAAAAAAAACTAAATTTTGGACACTTTTTCAGATCTAGCTTCTCACAAAAATATCAAGAGTCTTTTATGAGACAAAATACACCAAGTCTATAATTAAGTATTCTTGAAATATTCAGTTCTATGTTATATTTAATTTCATACCTATGTAGAAAGGTTTAAAACCACAAGATTTTTCAGAATTTTTATTTTTTAATATTACTTAGATGGAATCTGTAACATTTTTTATTTAGCTCAACAGTTTTTTTTTTTTATCCCAGTATATGATAAAAATATGGGCTCCTCCACAATTCTTTTTTTGTATATGTATTACTTCATCATTTACTTATCTTTTACATTATTTTACTGTTTTATTGTTGCATGTAAATCTTTAAACTAACAAACACTACATTACTAAAGTTGCCTCGTCTAGCTTTATTCATTTTAGCTGAGTTCCACACCCAAATAGCTGTAGCATACTGTTTCGCATCTAGATATCTAAACAGTCTGTCTAGAATGTCTAAAACATCAGTTTTTTTATTTTCAAATTTTTATTACCTAGAAATATTGTTCTTGATTTATCAAAATCAATTATTTTTAAATGTATTGTTTTCTGTTTGTCAGTTTTGTTAGCTTGTTGTTTTTCAACATTTTGGTGCATTTAATTTTCAGATCCATTTCTTCATAAAATATTTATAATTGGACACCTCGGCTAAATTTATTTAAAAAAATCATTCCTTCCTCTGCACTGATTTTCTTTCAATGATTAACTTTTTTAAAATGTATTTTTATTTCACTATTCTACTTTAATCATTTTAAATTCTATAAAATTATTCATTTCAATTAATTTACACTGCACTGATTTTTTACGCTCAATTCGTTTACACTGATTTTACTGTTTAATCAAAAATAAAAGTTGACTTGACAAAAAAGAAACTACAACAAGCTACACCAAATACTTCAAAAAATACTTCTAAGTCATCTAAACAACCTTTTTACTAGTTTTTACTAAACACACATACTAGTTTTATTAGATGTTTTATTAGATGTTTAATAGCCAGGATAATTTTCATGCAGGATGAATTATTTAATAATAGATTTAATAATTAGACATTGTCACAAGTTTGCTTAAAAGCCTAAAAAAAAAAAAAAGTTCCTAGAATAACGTAGAAGAACTCTTTCTTGCCTGTAACGTAAAGTCTTGTTCCTGAGCCGAAGATCTTCTTTAGCCAGGATCCCACAGCAAGATGTCCAGTAACAAAATTGACTTCATAGACATGTAATATGTTTGTCTTGAAATGTAACATAAATATTCATATCAAATATATTGTACAGAGAAACCATGTAGATGTGAAATCTTTCAGCTTGAAACCCTGCAAATAATATTGAGTAACAGATGAATTACTCTTGAGAAGACAAACTAAATTCAAATGAAGATATTTCAGTAAATTAACCATAAGCCTACCACTAGGTGATCAAATAGCTGGCACACCCCTACCAAATTTATACCACACTAATGTTGATTATGTACAAATCAGACATCTATGGATAGTAAACTGTCATTTATGATAGACACTGTGATTTTATCGTTGGTAGTAATAATGGACCAAATCAGTGGAAGATCAAATCAAAGCCTAAACTTCATTACAAAACTCCACACCAGTTCTGAGAAATGAGATGGAAAGGTCATTATGTATCTAATAGCTCAAATACTGAGAGATAAACAGAAATCTTAAAGTGACCATAAAAAAGACCATTTCCAAATAAATGTATTGAATCTAAATTAAATAAGCAGCAGTACTGAGAAATAACTGTTTTCTTATTTCTTTTATGGTCAAAGAAATGAAGATCAACAGCTAAAATGTTAAATTACGAAGTTTATTAAAACTTAACTAACTATTTTCTTCATGATGAATTAAAATATTAATACACTGATCCTTAGATCAAAAGAAAATAATGAAGTAGTATATGAATAGCTTTTAATAGTTAACTCATTCTGTGAATCAATGAACATTTATATTGTGATGTCTGTTTGGAAACAATGCAGTTTATTCATGTATGACTCAAAGGCTCTTAATGTATACACATTATTATTTCCTGATATGCTAAGGATTAGTGCATGTATTAATTCATCATCATGAAAGCATTAGTACATACCACATAATACATATGTGGTAGCTGATAAGTCAACACCTTGAACTCTTTGTCATGTTCCTCAAACCATTCCTGAACAATTTTTGCAGTGTGGCAGGGTGCATTATCCTGCTGAAAGAGGCCACTGCCATTAGGGGTGTACTTGGTCTGCAACAATGTTTAGGCAGGTGGTACATGTCAAAATAACATCCACATTAATTCCAGGATTTCCCAGCAGAACACTGACCAGAGCATCATACTGCCTCGACCAGCTTGCGTTCCTCCCATAGTGCATCCTGGTGCCATCTCTTCCCCAGATAAGCAACAAACGTGCACCTGGCCATCCACATGATGTAACAGAAAACGTGATTCATCAGTCCAGGCCACCTTCTTCCACTGCTCCAAGGTCCAG
Source organism: Pangasianodon hypophthalmus (assembly GCF_027358585.1). Taxonomy (NCBI): domain Eukaryota; kingdom Metazoa; phylum Chordata; class Actinopteri; order Siluriformes; family Pangasiidae; genus Pangasianodon; species Pangasianodon hypophthalmus. The sequence goes on from NC_069713.1 coordinate 24,079,422, forward strand.
TTGTAGGCACTTTCACTCTGACCGGTCTGCAGCTAGGCAGCCCTATATGCAGCAAGCTGCGATGCACTCCGTGTTCTGACACCTTTCTATCATAGCCAGCATTAACTTTTTCATCAATTTGTGCTACAGTAGCTATTCTGTGGGATTGGACCAGACGGGCTAGCCTTCGCTCCCAACATGCATCAGTGAGCCTTGAGCACCCATGACCCTGTCACCAGTTCACCTTTTGTCCTTCCTTGGACCACTTTTTGTAGGTACTAACCACTGCATACCAGGAACACCCCAAAAGACCTGCCGTTTTAGAGATGCTCT